>NC_066514.1:27257387-27269887 GCF_024679095.1 Eriocheir sinensis
AAAAAAAAAAAAGGCGTAGAGAGAGAGAGAAGGAAAAATACGGAAATAAGGAAAAAAAAAAAAAAAGAAGACAATGAACAGAAGGAATAAATCAAACAAGCAAACAACACACACACACACACACACACACACACACACACACACACACACACACACACGAAAAAAAAAAAAAAAACAAGAAAAAAAAATCTACCAACAGACAGACAAACAAACAGACAGACGAACGAACAAACAGACCAACACGCAGGGAAAGAAAAAAAAGAAAGAAAAGAAGAAAATAAGAAAACGTGACCGCGCTCGTAAAAATTGGCAACACTGCTTGTGGCCACTGATTAAATGTGACCTGCGGGGCGTCACGTGACCCCATTATGTCCCTTCCGCTGCTGGGGGGGGGAAGAGAAGGGACAGGAATGGGGGAGAGAAGACAAGGGGGGGGGGAGAAGGACAGGGGGTTAGGAGGAGAGAAATGTTTGGTGGGTGGAGGGGGAGGGGGGGGGTTGGGGGAGAAGGGGCAGGGGTGGAAAGAGAAGGGGATGGGAAGGGGGAGAGAGATCGGACAGGGGTAGGGAAGGGAGAGAGGAGAGGGGGGAGGGGGTGGAGTGGATAAGAGTCTGGAGGGGGGGGGATGGAGGGGAGAAAAGACTGGGGGGGTGGAGGGGAGAAGATTTTTGGGGCTGGGGAGAGGGGGAGAGGGGGGTGGGGAGGAGAGAGGGGAGGCTTCTGTGGTGGCTCTTCCCTGAGTGATGTCACCGGCGGGAGGGCTTTTGTGCTCTTTGTTCCTGTATCTCCTTGGGCGGGGAGGACAGGGCAAGGGGGGGAGGGGGAGGTGGGATGGGGAAGTGACGGGGGAAAGGATGGTGGGCTGGGAGGGGAGGGGTGGGGAGGGGGGAGGATGGAAGGGGCGCTGAAGAGGTGGTGGTGGTGGTGGAGGGGATCGTAGTAGTAGTAGTAGTAGTAGTAGTAGTAGTAGTAGTAGTAGTAGTGGTGGTTATGTTGTTGTTGTTTGTGTTGTTGTTTGTGGTGGTGGTGGATGGGAATAGTGGTAGGGGTGTGAGTTTAGTAGTAGTAGTAGTAGTAGTAGTAGTAGTAGAAGTAGTGATGGTAGTGGTGATGGTGATGGTGGTGGTAGAAGTAGTAGTAGTAGTAGTAGTAGTAGTAGTAGTAGTGGTGGTGGTGATGGTGGTGGAGGTGGTGGAGGTCTCAGTGATAGCATCGTTCCATTGGCAATGACAATTTGAGTGATGACCAGAGGAGGAGGAGGAGGAGGAGGAAGAAGAGGAGGAGGAGGAGGAGGAGGAGGAGGAAGAGGAGGAGGAGGAGGGAGAGGGCGCAGAGAGAAAGTGAAAGTGGAGGAGACAGAAGAACAAGTTAAAAAAAAAAAAAGAGAAAATGGAAGATGACGATGACTATAATGATGATGATGATGATGATAGTGATGATGATGATAATGATGATAGTGATGATGATGATGATGATGATGATGATGATGATGATGATGATAGTGATGATGATGATGATGATAATGATAGTGATGATGATGATGATAGTGATGATGATGATGATGATGATAGTGATGATGATGATGATGTTGATGATGATGATGAAAGATAACAATAACAACAGCAGTATAACCTCAACAACAACAACAACAACAACAACAAAAAAAACTACTACTATGCTTCCTCCTCCTCCTCCTCCTACTACTACTACTACTACTACTACTACTACCTCTACTATGATTACTACCACTACTACCACCATTTCTACCACTACAACTTCCCTAACAAATACCAACAACAACAATACCAACATCACCACCACCACCACCACCAACACAACACCAAACACCAGTGGCCGCAGTACCAGACCCACCCCAACACACACACACACACACACACACACACACACACACACACACACACACAGTAATGACACTAACCTCACCTCACCTTTCCACACCTCTCGACACCAACAAGATCTCTCACCCCGAAAACCACCGAACCAGCCAGCCAGTCAGCGAGCCTCATGCCCCGCGAGATATCAGGGCTTACATGCAAATCCCTTGGCCGACCCGCAGCGCCGCCTCACACCACCTCAGGCCGGGGAACAAAGAGCGTACCCAGCCCGCTTCTGCCACAATTAGAACATGTCCGGAGGGTGTAGCATTTTGCACACTTGATACCGTGGATTACTAAGGTTCATGGTGCCATATTCTTCAACATTCCGTCGCCCAAACTCTCATATTTGACAAGGCTTTCATAGGAGTGTGGGTCGTTTACTTGGGTAGTTTTGTGACCCTGGTGGTAGTCTGACCCTTCTTCTGTACCTTGAACCTAAAGGAACGCTCATGAGAATCCGACTAATCTCATTTTCGGCCCTTGGGAATAGTTGATGTGAAAAATTAAACGTATCTGGCTCCTCTTATGAGTGTTTCCCAAGGCCACAGAGAAGATTAACCGGGAGGAAGGAGAGAAGGATTAACCGCGCAGTGATTTTCCCCATTGCAGAAGTCGTGTAAAACTACCACTAGGATCACAAAACAGTCCATGCAAATCCCAGCAACTTCTATGAGAGGCTTTTCAAACAGGTGTATATTGAGATACCGATGGTTTTAAGAATACGGGATTAAGGTCGAAATTTTCAGACGCATTCATCTCTCACATCAACTACTTTCAAAGGCCGAACAGGAGATCAGTCGGGTTCAAATGTGTGTTTTCTTTAGGTCCAAGGTACAGAAGAATGATCGAACTACCACCAGGGTCATAAAGCACTCCTGGAAATGCCCAAAACTTCCTGGCCTTGTCATATATGTGTTCTAGGGCGCCCATAGTTTCAAAATCTCGCCGCCGCTTGAGTTGTCTCCTTCACCCCCACCACCACCACCGCTGCCGCCGCCACCTCATCCCTCCCCTGACCAGACAAACCACAGTGACATAAGCCCGTTGCTGTAGGTGGTCACGGGGGGAGCCCTGATTCGCGTCGCCTGAAATATGATCTCGGCTTTACCTGACGTGTTTTGCCCTGACGAAAGGTTAATTCTCTCGCTCTCTCACGATGTAGTCAGAGAAAGGAAGGGTAAGTATGCGGTTATGTTTCATTCTCTCTCTCTCTCTCTCTCTCTCTCTCTCTCTCTCTCTCTCTCTCTCTTGCTCAATTCCTTCCTTTCCGTCTTCTGTGCATATATTTCTCATTTTCTTCATTTTCTTTCTTCTTTGTAGTAGTAGTAGTAGTAGTAGTAGTAGTAGTAGTGGTGGTGGTAGTAGTTGTAGTAGTATTTGTTGTTGTTGTTGCTGTTGTTGTTGTTAGGAGACATTGTTAAAGGCGTAGGAATGTGGTTTCCCTCTCCGCCTCTGTCCTTCTCCTGTTTGTTTGTTCGTTGGTTCATGCTGCCCCTGGCCCGTCAACGCCCACACCCCGCCGCGCCTCCACTCCCGTCCGTCACTCCATTCCTGCTCTCGCCTCATTGTTTGCGAATTTCATGCTCGTCCTTATCGGGTCTTGCCTTGTCGTGGAGTTCTTGCGTGTGTGTGTGTGTGTGTGTGTGTGTGTGTGTGTGTGTGGCTTCCTGGTGGCTGAAGATCTCATTTTCGGTTTCTTGTTTAGCTGACAGGCGTTGTAACTGGCGTCATTGGCGGTCCCCATTAATTAGTAGATTTTTTTTCACTGCGGAAGAGACAGATCAAGGTCCGGACAGCATATTCCCGAAGTGTAGCATTGTTTAGCTCCCGGCCCGGTCTAGGTTAGGTTAGATAGGTTAGGTTAGAGAGACAGCTCAAGGTCCGGACAGCATATTCCCGAACTGTAGCATTGTTTAGCACCCGGCCCGGTTTAAGTTAGGTTAGTTAAGTTAGGTTAGTTTGGGGTAGGTCAGTTTTTTCTCCTTTTTTACAGCAAGGGAGACAGCTCAAGGGCCAGACAGCATATTCCCGAAGTGTAGCACTGTTTAGCACCCGACCCGGTTTAGGTTAGTTAAGGTTAGGGAAGAGGAGCAGGAGGAGGAAGAGACGAAGGAGGAAAAAGAAGAGGAGTAGAAGGAGGAGGAGGAGGAGGAGGATTGGTTACTGTGCCGGTTTTTCTGCCTCTCCAGGACACTAACATTAGCCTTAAGACTCGCCCTGTGTGTGTGTGTGTGTGTGTGTGTGTGTGTGTGTGTGTGTGCCGCCGCCCCGCCAGCAGCGCCGCCCCGACTCGTATCATTACCTGCGTGGCGATGCTTACTTGTTTACTTATGAGCCTTTTATTTTACCTGTTTTTCATTCAGAGACCAAGACACACCTTACTCCTGCTGCCCCCTCTGCTGATAAACTATACACCTCACACCTGCTTCCTCTGCTGATAAACTGCACACCTCACTCCTTCTCCTTCCTCTGCTGATAAACTACACACCTCACTCCTTCTCCTTCCTCTGCTGATAAACTGCACACCTCACTCCTTCTCCTTCCTCTGCTGATAAACTACACACCTCACTCCTGCTTCCTCTGCTGATAAACTGCACACCTCACTCCTTCTCCTTCCTCTGCTGATAAACTACACACCTCACTCCTGCTGCCTCTGCTGATAAAATGTGTAATAGGCCCTTTAGGGTGTGCCGAGGTACCGTTGTGGCGGCGACGCGGGGGTGCGCGGCGCGGGTCACTCACCTCCCCGACGAGCCCCATGATAACCCACGTGTTTTATGGCACTCCGAGACCCGCCGCCGCCAGGGACCAGGGAGGGGCGCGGGTGGGTGGCTGGGGGGCGTGCAGGCCATCACTCCCTGTCTGCCCGGCCCGTCAATCCGTCTGTCAGTGCGTCAATCCGCCTGTCTGTTTGGCGCCATCTTGGGAGCCCTGTAATTTATCCCCAAAGCATCGAATCGTTGTTTTGACTCTTTTTGTCCGGGTTAAAAGACTTGAGTGACTGCATGGAAGGCTTAGGCGCGGGGTGTATCTTGCCCTTAACTGATTTCCCGGCGAGTGTTCGAGGATCGCTGCTTCGCTAAAAAAAAAAAAAAAAAAAAACATTCCTCGTACAATTTCGCTAAAAGTTTCGATCACTGAGTATCCGCCCTCCCCCGCCCCTCCCCTGCCTACCACCCCTCCCTCCCCCTGCATCAGTGTGTCCAATGATCCAAACAACAGCACGTGTATACAAGAGTGAAGGAGGAGGAGGAGGAGGAGGAGGAACAGAGGAAGAGGAAGACTGAGGCTGAGGAGGAGGAGGAGGAGGCATATAGGAAGAGGAGAATAGGAGGCAAGGAGGGAGAGGAATGTTGAGATCGAGGAGGCTGGGGAGGAGGAGGCATAGAGGAAGAGGACAAGAGGAGGTAAAGAGGGAGAGGAGGTAAAGAGGGAGAGGAAGTTTGAGATCGAGGGTCCATAATTTTAAACATCTCTGCGCCCAAGAACACGTAATTTACTAGTCTTTCGTGGGAGTTTAGGGCATTTCCAGGGGTACTTTTATGACCCTGGTGGTAGTCTGAGCCTTCTTCTGTACCGTGAACCTAAAAGAACACTTATTAGAACTCGATTAACCTCCTTTTGGCCTCTGGAAATGGTTGCTGTGAGGGGTGGGAGCATTTGACAATACCAACCTCTGAAGACCTCGCAGGGACTTAAGCTATCAGCTCTGCGTCGCCCCGTGCTGGCTGGCGGCTCAATGCGTCGTTACCTCCAGCGCCATTAACTGAGCCTCGATACCGTCGGGCGCCGCTGCTCCGACTCAAGACTCTTTCTTCTCCCGCTAACTAATCCGATTACCCGAAGCTTTCCCTCCCGCGGGCTCGACAGGGCGATCCAGGAGCAGGGAAGCGCATCAAACCTCGATTCTCAGCAGCCTCCGCCTTTTCATCGCCTTGTTTTCCTTCGCATGCCGCTCACGCCGCCTCTCCCTCGCCTTCTGCATCTCCTTCGGTTTTCACTACACCGCTTCCTTACCTTCCTCTCTGTCTTCTCCTCGCTCCTTCGCCTCCTTGTCTCTTCTCCTCTGCAGGGCCTCAAGCTGCCCCTCCCTCGCCGCCTTCACCTCTCCTGATTCTTACATAGACATTCCCGGCATCCCTTAGTCTCCACCCTTCCTCGTCTTCTCCCTCTCTACTTTTCCTTGCCTCCTTCCCCTCCACCCCTCCTCGTCTCCTTCTCCACCTCCTCGCGTCCTTCCCTCTCCACTCCTCGCCTTATTCCCATCCACAGGGCACTCACCCCCTCACACACACCCTCCCCCGCTCTCCGGCCCAGGTGGTGCCCTTCACCCTTTGAGGCGCGAGAAGCAGAGCCGCGATTAATGGGAATAAAAGTGTGATTACCCCAGCCGCGGACACCTGGCGGAAAGGTCACGCCGCTGGGGGGGAGGTGATGGGGAGCTCCGTGGCGGGGTGGTCTGGGATGGAGTTTTAAATGCTGGGTGTTGTGTTCCTCCAGTGATCTTGTTGCCTCCACCTTTGCCAGCGACGAAGACGGGACGAAGAGAGGTGAATTTCTTTTGAGCCCCGGTACTTATTTATTTTATTACAGCAAGGGAGGCAGCTCAAGGGCAGGGAACAACAAAACTGTCCGCTTGTGGTGCTCCAATGAAAGAGAAAAGATTGAGTGGCCAGAAGAGAGTTCAGTTTCGAAAGAAGGCGTGTACTGATACTCTTCTCTTCAGAGTTCACGGTCGGTAATATAAAGCTCTTTCGGTTCTCACATCAGTTATTTCTAAGGGACAAAGAGGGGATCAATCGTGTTATAATGAGTGTTTCTTCAGGTTTATGGTACAGGAGAAGGGTCAGACTACCACCAGGGTCATAAAACTACTCTTGGAAATACCCAGAACTCCTATATACGAAAGCCTTGTCAAATATGTAAACTCGGGCGACAAAATATTTAGCAATACGGCTAAAATAAAAGTGATGAGACTGTTACAGAGTTTACCAGCAAGGGGAAGGGATAAAAGAATAAAGATGCTGGTTAACTCTTGCACAAGGAATTTGAATAGCATTGGGATGAGCAATTGTAGAAAGTCGTGTGCAGCGGGGCCGCGGGAGTGGGGCGAGGCATGCAATTAGCAAGTTCAGAAGAGCTATCAGCATGAAACTATCGATAAAAGATAGAATGAGATGGAACACTACGATGGAATTTAAGAGGTAGAAGACTATCAGTGAAAGGAGGGGAGTTGATGAGACGAAGAGCCTTTAGTTGGTATAATAAGACATTTTGGGTTCTCAAATCAGCTATTTTTAAAGGTCAAAGAGGGGGGTCAATTGGATTCTAATGAGTGTTTTCTTAGGTTCACGGTATAAAAGAAGGGTCAAACTACCACCAGGGTCATACAACTACCCCTGGAAATGCCCAAAACTCCTACGCAAGCCTTGTCAAATATGTGTTCTTGGGCTGCGAAATGTCTTGTAATACGACTCTAATTTGATTCCACTAACGGTCTTTGTTCCGGTCCGCCGCGGCTGTCTGTCCGTCCCTCGGCGAGCACCTGACCAGCTTGCGCCACCCCTCCAGGCCACGTGCACGCCGCCTGACCCGTCGACAGGACCTCCGTCGTGCTGAATTAATCAAGAGCAGATTTTGAAACCCACTCACTGACTTCAAGCTTTCCAACACTTTTCCTCGCTCAACGAATTTTGATCCTCAAGTTATAGATTTCATGCATTCCGCCGGGTATTTTTTTCTCTTCCTGGTCAATGAGGAAATTTTGAGACCCAAGGAACCAATTTCATATATTTCAGCTATTCATTTATTTTTCTCAGTCACTAAACAGCACTTCAAACAGGGCTCACTAATTCCATGCATTCCACTGGGTATTTTTTTTCTCTTCCTAGTCACTGAGGAAATTTTAAAACCCAAGGAGCTAATTTTATGAATCCCAGCCATTTTTTTTTTCAGTCGCTAAACAGCACTTCAAACAGGACTCACTAATTCCATGCATTCCACTGGGTATTTTTTTCTCTTCCTAGTCACTGAGGAAATTTTGAGACCCAAGGAACCAATTTCATATATTTCAGCTATTCATTTATTTTTCTCAGTCACTAAACAACACTTCAAACAGGGCTCACTAATTCCATAAATTCCACTGGGTATTTTTTTTCTCTTCCTAGTCACTGAGGAAATTTTGAGACCCAAGGAACCAATTTCATGTATCCCAGCCATTTTTTTTCCAGTCACTAAACAGCACTTCAAACAGGGCTCACTCATTTCACTCATTTCACCTGTTATTGATTTTTTTCTTCTTACTCAAAGAACAAATTCTGAAACACATCCCCCATTGCATTTATTTCATGTTTCTCCCTCCCACCACAGGCTCAAGGGCCAATGCGACGGAGATGAGCACCGAGGCCACGCGCTGCTATACTGTATGCCCCCCCCTCCCTCTTTTATTTTAGTTAGTGAAGAAATATGAAACCCAAGTAACAAATTTCATGCTCTCCATGTTATCATTTTTTTTCCTTTTTAGTCAATGTACAAATTTTGAAAGCCAAGTCTTCAGTTCCATACATTTGAATTATCTATATATTTTTTTCTCTCGTCACTAAGCAAATCCTGAAGCGAGTGACGAGCTGCATGACTTTCAGCTATACAATAATTTTTCTTTTTTTTCCCTCCCGAGTCACGTAGCAACTTTTGAAACCCAGGCGACCGGTTCCATGCATTCAAGTCGTCTATTATTTCTTTTTCACCGAGTCCAGGAAAATATTTTGAAACCCAAGCGAAGGGCGACTGATTATATACATTCCACTTATATATTATTTTTTCCACTAGTGTTACATTTCCTTATTCAATAGTCTATTACCATATTTTTATTCCTAATCGGTATATTCCGTTTTCTCCTCTTGTTTCTGTTCTTCGTTTCTCTTATAATATCCTCCCTCCTTTTACCTCCTCATTTCCACTATTCGTCTTTTCTATATCCCTTTCACGCAGCTTTTCCATCCTTTCCCTTCACCTCCCAAAACTCATTAAATCTATTTATCATATTGTTCGTCGCAACACAATCCCAACTGTATTCCTTGCATTACTATTATTACCATTGCAACACATAATACTAGTCCATTTCCTTCCATTACCATTATTACCATCCCAAACTCTTTCACCTCCCTTACCAAAACCATCCTCCCGGTGACATTGACAAGGGTGCTGCTGGGTTGGTATTGCCTCAGCCCCCTCCGCCTCTCACATCAACTCTTTCCAAGGGCCGAAAAGGAGATCAGTCGGGTTCTAATAACTGTCTTTTTTAGGTTCATGGTACAGAAGAAGGGTCAAACTAACACAAGGATCAGAAAACTACCCCTGGAAATGACCACAACTCCTACGAAAGACTTGTCAGATATATGTTCCGAGACACCGAAATGTTTGAGGTCCTGAATCTCTCCCAGCGGTATGCCAGAGAGGAAGGAAGGGAAGAGCAGCACACACACACACACACACACACACACACACACCTTCCCTTAACACGCCAGGAGTATACAAATCATTGCCCCATAAACAATAACTACACCAGAACAATTAAGGAACTAACGCCTTACAACTATATTTTCCTGCTTTCTCTCCTCCTCCACTAACCCACATCCTCTTCTTATTAGACCCTTGATTAAACAAAACGGCTGACTGACCGGCTGGCTATCTCGCGTGTGATGAAAGTCTCTCTATAACATAACATTTCAACTTTCTCTCCGCGATGCCATTTCCCTTCACCCGTCCGCCCGGGACTTATACATGGAAAACCAGTATCTCCGACCTGCCTTTCCCTCCCTCCTCTCTCCCCGTCTGCAATTACCCATGAAATTTCACTCCTCATTTCATATTTAATCCTTTTTCCATTTCCTTCATTCTCTCTCTCTCTCTCTCTCTCTCTCTCTCTCTCTCTCTCTCTCTCTCTCTCTCTTCTTGTGTGTATGTGTGTGTGTGTGTGTGTGTGTGTGTGTGTGTGTGTGTGTGTACCTTTCTGTTTGTTTCTTCTGTCTGTCAGTCTGCTTGTCTATCTCTCTGTCTGTCCTCTCACCCCCCCCCCTCCCTTTCCCCTACACCACCTGTCCCTCAAACCAACACTTTCCTATTCTACACCTTTTCACGACCTTTAAATAGTACCAGTGGAGGCCTCTGGTGACACTGTAAGCTGCTTTGGTTGTTTTTATCGTGGCTGAGGGCGTAGGAATTAGTGCTGTGTTTTCTGGAGAGAGAGAGAGAGAGAGAGAGAGAGAGGGGGGGGTGAAGAGAGTGGACAGCATCTGGCATCATTATAGACTAGCAGACAACCCACATACTTCTTGCCCCGCGCACCCATCATTAGCCTACTCCATTCACTGCTTACGTTCTGTTCTGTCCTTTCCTCCTTTCCTGCTCGCCTTTCCTGCATCTATTTCCCTCTTCATATTACACTCTTCCCCTTCACTCTCTGCTTTATCCCTTCCCCTATTAGCTATTAAGGTGTTTGCCGTTTTCTTCCTCGGAGCGTAACTGACATTAAGTTCATGATGACTGTTTCCCCGTTTTGCTCTTGTTTTCTCCGCCCCACCGTCTCTCTCTCTCTCTTCTTCTTCTTCTTCTTCTTGAATGGGAGGACGGTAAGGGGGTGGATGGTGCTGCTGCTGGGGCTCAGTGGAGAGACGAATGGACGAGTGACTGAGGCAGTGAAAGAGTTCCTGGAGAGCATGTGGCGTGCAGGATGTAGGCAATGATACCTTGCCCCGAGTAGAACACCGACTTTCTGTATGTTTTTGTTTTTTTCCCTTCACAGGAGCTGCCGATACAAAGGCCTGGCTGGGGAGAAATCCCAAGCCACCTGTGACATCAGGATCAGGATTAAGATCTTCTTCTTCTTCTTCTTCCTACTTGTGTTTTATCTTTGTTTTCGTGTTCTTCTTCTTCTTCGCATGAACAGCAGCAGTAGTAGGAGTAGCAGCAGCAGTAGCAGAACCGGTAGTGGCAGTAGCAGTAGATGCAATAATAGCAGGAGTAGCAGTAATAGCAGGCGCAATACAGCATTCAAATTCCCCGCGCGGTGTGACGTCACGGGGCGAGACCAGCAGGCACCCCCGCGCAATGCCATTCCGCGGGAGGTTGTGTTTTGATGTGACTCGCGCTTGACTCGTGACCTGTTTTTCGTCTTTTTTCCTCCCTCCTCGCCGCCCCTCCTGCCCTGGCCGCCGGGGGATCAGAGGCCAGTCTTGACACGGTATGTTGGTGAGGCAAAAGCAGTGAAATAACGTAAATAAATGGAGTTGTGTTAGAAAATAAGGCCCCGCTCGTGCCAGGGATGATGTAATGGGGTAATGGGAGGGTGTGTTTTCAGTGTTCACCCTTTGGTTATTGTTGTAATTGTAATGGTAATGGGATGTACTGGATTGGGTTATTGTGTTGTTAATTGGAAATGTGATGGAGTTGTGTTGGATATTAAGGATTTCCTGCTGCCAGGGATGATGTAATGGGGTAATGGGAGGGTGGAGCCTAGTTAATGAGTTAATAGAAATAGATTTAATGAGTTTCCATTTTTGACGATAGCCTAGTTAATGAGTTAATATAAATTGATTTAATGAGTTTCCATTTTTGACGATAGCCTAGTTAATGAGTTAATAGAAATAGATTTAATGAGTTTCCATTTTTGACGATAGCCTAGTTAATGAGTTAATAGAAATAGATTTAATGAGTTTCCATTTTTGACGATAGCCTAGTTAATGAGTTAATAGAAATAGATTTTATGAGTTTCCATTTTTGACGATAGCCTAGTTAATGAGTTAATAGAAATAGATTTAATGAGTTTCCATTTTTGACGATAGCCTAGTTAATGAGTTAATAGAAATAGATTTTATGAGTTTCCATTTTTGACGATAGCCTAGTTAATGAGTTAATAGAAATAGATTTTATGAGTTTCCATTTTTTACGATAGCCTAGTTAATGAGTTAATAGAAACAGATTTTATGAGTTTCCATTTTTGACGATAGCCTAGTTAATGAGTTAATAGAAATAGATTTTATGAGTTTCCATTTTTGACGATAGCCTAGTTAATGAGTTAATATAAATTGATTTAATGAGTTTCCATTTCTGACGATAGCCTAGTTAATGAGTTAATAGAAATGTGAGACTTGACACTTTCTGAGAGGCGACAATGAGAGGAGACAGTGAGGAACCGCGCGGGGTGGTTATGGAGAGTCGCTGAGGTGACGGTGAGAGGCTGGAAGGGGTGAGCACTGAGCACGGTGTGTCGTGTAACGTTTTTACCCTTGAGTAAGGCAGCGTGGCGTGGTAGGTGATGGTGGGGGCGTGTTGGTAGGAAGGCTTGGTGTGTGTGTGTGTGTGTGTGTGTGTGTGTGTGTGTTTTGAGTCAGAAAAATCATGGTATTGTCGGATTTCAAATATAAAACAGAAATTTGTAGTGTCTGTAATATCTTTCATCTCGAGGGAACACACACAAAAATAACAACAGGAAATATCACTTCATAGTTTTAGGGGCAAGGGCAAAATATATAGGTCAGCAAGTATAGACCGACCGGGGTCGTGATTTTGCCGGGGCCGGGGCCGGGGTGACTAATATTTGGC
>NC_066514.1:27277387-27289887 GCF_024679095.1 Eriocheir sinensis
TCCACTACCCACCACAGAGGCAGAGAAAGACCTGGGACTATATGTTACCAGGCTACCAGTGAAGGGATATCCAGCATACCAATACCACATGGGAAACACTCCACTATCCACCACATAGGCAGAGAAAGACCTGGGACTATATGTTACCAGGCTACCAGTGAAGGGATATCCAGCATACCAATACCACATGGGAAGCACTCCACTATCCACCACAGAGGCAGAGAAAGACCTGGGACTATATGTTACCAGGCTACCAGTGAAGGGATATCCAGCATACCAATACCACATGGGAAACACTCCACTATCCACCACAGAGGCAGAGAAAGACCTGGGAGTATATGTTACCAGGCTACCAGTGAAGGGATATCCAGCACACCAATACCACATGGGAAACACTCCACTATCCACCACAGAGGCAGAGAAAGACATGGGAGTATATGTTACCAGGCTACCAGTGAAGGGATATCCAGCATACCAATACCACATGGGAAACACTCCACTATCCACCACAGAGGCAGAGAAAGACCTGGGACTTTATTTTACCAGGCTACCAGTGAAATCCAAATCCGTGCCAATCGCAGCGGACAGATTAAAGCCCTTCACCCATTTATAATCTTCAATCAAGTCTCCTCGCGCCCTTCGCCTCCCTAGAGAATGCAAATTTATACGTTTAAAAGTCTGCCCTTGTTTGGAAAGTTCCCCAACCTGTGAAGAGGAAGGAACGAAGGAAGGAAGAAGAGGAAGAACAGACAGGTGAAGTTAAGGAAGACGAAAAGGAGGAGAGGGAGACAAGGAAGACAGGAGAAGAAAACCGATCACTTTCGATGCTGGTGAAGAAATTGACAGAGAAAACAGTAGGAAGAAAAGTAGCGGGGAAAAGTAGTAGGCCGAGGCTCTGAAAACAACAACATTAAAGGAAGAAAGAATAAGGAAAAGATGGGGGAAAAGACGAGGAAAACAACGGAGTGAAAACAATACAAGAAAAGTAACGGAGGAAAATAGCAGGATCTGAAGAAAAAAACATTAAAGGAAGAAAGAGGAAGGAGGAGATGGAAATAGAGGAGGAAAAGATAAAAGGAAGAGAAGAAGAAGTTGGAGGGAAATAAGTAGGTTTAATAAAGAGGAAAGCAAGGAAGACAAAGAAGACAATATGAAAAACAGCGGAGAAGGAAATAAAGTTGAAAGAAAAGGAGGAAGAAGACGATGAGGAAAAAGAGGAAGAAAAATAAGAGAGAGAGAGAGAGAGAGAGAGAGAGAGCAGAAAATTAAAAGAAATTGTTTAAACGAACTTAGAGAAATACGGAAGCAAGGAGGAAAGGAATATACGGATGTGTGTGTGTGTGTGTGTGTGTGTGTGTGTGTGTGTGTGTGTGTGTGTGTGTGTGTGTGTGCACCTCCCGGATCACATCGTCACCCATCACGACCCCACCATCACGACTTCTGAATGCCCCTACCCCCCCTCCCCCCCGCCCCCTTCCCTCCCCGACAACCGAGACCTTCCTGTGTGTGACCTGACCTGACCTGACTTGACCCTCGCAGTGGCTCGGGTTATTGTGGCACTACCGTTAGGCCGTGGCACCCTGTTTGTGTGTTTGTTTGTTTGTTCGTCTGTTTGTCTGTCTAATGAGGCGAGTCCCGTTATGTGTGAAGCATGTTTTGGGGGAAGTTTGTCGGTCTCTCTCTCTCTCTCTCTCTCTCTCTCTCTCTCTCTCTCTCTCTCTGTTATTCTTCTTCCTCTTCCTCATTCCTTTGTCCGTTTCTTCTCCTTCTTGTCCTCTTTTTCCTCCTCCTCCTCTTCCTCCTTTTCCTCGTCCGTCATTTCCTGTAACAACTTTTTCTGCTCATTTTTTATTACTTTCATTTATCTTTTTTTCTGTGTTTTCTTTTCGTCATTCTCCTACGTCTTATTTCTTGATTTTCTTCCCTCTCTCTTTCATCTTTCTTCCTCCTTTCTCTTCTCTGTTGAGAGGAGATGAAGGTGATGAGAGTGGAGGAGAAAGTCGAGATGTTTTGGCGTAAGAGAAGGAGATGTGGAGGTGAAGAGGGATAAGGAGAGAGAGGGGAAGGGAGGGGAGGAAAGTAGGGAGCAGGAGGGAAGGGGGAGGGAGATAGGGGAAGGCATGGTAGGAAGGGAGGAAGGAGAGGAGAGTCATTTAATCTTGCCAGTATTCAAAAATTATGTGTTTTTTTGTTTCTTTTCTTCTCTTCTTTCATTCTTCACTTTTTTTCTCTATTTTATTTTCTTCCTTTCGTTCTCAACTTCTTTCCTCCTTATTTTCTTTCTTTTCCTTCCTTTCTTTCATACTTTGTTTTTTGTCTGTATTTAATTTTTCTTCCTTAATTTCGTTTCCTTCTTTCCTCCTTATTTTCCTTCCTTTCTTCCTCTCTTTCATTCTTCACTTTTTTTTCTCTATTTTATTTTCTTCCTTTCGTTCTCTCCTTCTTTCCTCCTTATTTTCTTTATTTTCCTTCCTTTCTTTCATACTTTGTTTTTTGTCTGTATTTAATTTTTCTTCCTTAATTTCGTTTCCTTCTTTCCTCCTTATTTTCCTTCCTTTCTTCCTCTCTTTCATCCTTCGCTTTTTTGTCTATTTTATTTTTTCCTCCTTCTTCCTTTCGTTCCTTCCTTTCCTCCGTATTCTCTTCTTTCCTTCCTTCTTACCATCTGTCTTCTTGTTGCTCCTGTAAAGTAACCCTGACTGGTGTTTAAGGAGATTATATTATGGGTTCGCCAACGCTTGGAGTCGTCCCATTCAGCGTAGTTTCAAGTCTTTAAAGGTAGAGAGGAAAGCAGTAGGAAGCAAAGGTCTGGCGCGGTCATCTCTTGTTTCCGGCGCAGGTTGAGTCAGCCCACATCCTGCTCCTCCTGTTGGGTCGCGGAGTGGACAGTTCGCTTCTTAGAGACGTATAATACAAGGCGTATTCTTAACCCGTCCACTGCGATTGGTACAGATTTCGCCTTCACTGGTACCCTGATGACATATACTCCCAGGTCTTTCTCTGCCTCTGTGGTGGATAGTGGAGTGTTTCCCATGTGGTATTGGTGTGCTGGATATCCCTTCACTGGTAGCCTGGAAACATACACTCCCAGGTCTTTCTCTGCCTCTGTGGTGGATAGTGGAGTGTTTCCCATGTGGTATTGGTGTGCTGGATATCCCTTCACTGGTAGCCTGGAAACATACACTCCCAGGTCTTTCTCTGCCTCTGTGGTGGATAGTGGAGTGTTTCCCATGTGGTTTTGGTGTGCTGGATATCCCGTCACTGGTAGCCTGGAAACATACACTCCCAGGTATTTCTCTGCCTCTGTGGTGGATAGTGGAGTGTTTCCCATGAGGTATTGGTGTGCTGGATATCCCTTCACTGGTAGCCTGGAAACATACACTCCCAGGTCTTTCTCTGCCTCTGTGGTGGATAGTGGAGTGTTTCCCATGTGGTATTGGTATACTGGATATCCCTTCACTGGTAGCCTGGAAACACACTCCCAGGTCTTTCTCTGCCTCTGTGGTGGATAGTGGAGTGTTTCCCATGTGGTATTGGTGTGCTGGATATCCCGTCACTGGTAGCCTGGAAACATACACTCCCAGGTCTTTCTCTGCCTCTGTGGTGGATAGTGGAGTGTTTCCCATGTGGTATTGGTGTGCTGGATATCCCTTCACTGGTACCCTGATGACATATACTCCCAGGTCTTTCTCTGCCTCTGTGGTGGATAGTGGAGTGTTTCCCATGTGGTATTGGTGTGCTGGATATCCCTTCACTGGTAGCCTGGAAACATACACTCCCAGGTCTTTCTCTGCCTCTGTGGTGGATAGTGGAGTGTTTCCCATGTGGTATTGGTGTGCTGGATATCCCTTCACTGGTAGCCTGGAAACATACACTCCCAGGTCTTTCTCTGCCTCTGTGGTGGATAGTGGAGTGTTTCCCATGTGGTATTGGTGTGCTGGATATCCCCCTCCCAAGGTACAGGACTTTACACTTTTCTTCACTGAATTGTAGCAGCCACTTTTTGCCCCACTCTTGTAGCTTGGTGAGGTCTTCTTGTAGGAAATCCGCAGCCAAGGGGTTAAACATTTTGGGCGCCCAGGCACACACATATGACTGTCGAAGGAGTTGTGGGCATTTCCATGGGTTGTATGATCGTGGTGGCAGCGTAGTATTTTGAAGCTTCTGTACCAAGAACTTGAGAAAAAAAGCATAACACTCATGAAAACACGATGAATCTCCTTTTCCGCCTTTGGAAATGGTTCATGTGAGAGGCGGAAGCGTCTCAGAATACCAACCGTAGTGCGTGTAGTGCGGGGGAGTCATTGGTAGCCGTGTTTGTGGGATTTCCTCCCCGGCAAGACAGCCTGTCCCTCACAAAGGCAAGCATGGGCTGTCCCTCACAAAGGCAAGCATGGGCGGTCAAATTACGTCCGTTCGTTGGCCTGAGGTGAAGCGGAAGTCACAACATCGTTCTTTGAGGGACCACAACATTGCCAGCAGGGTTGTGCTCGCTGCATATTTTGAAGTTATCAAGCACACACACACTTACACACACACACACACACACACACACACACACACTCATGACGCCTATACCGGCCGATTATGTGTGTCAAACGTTGAGGTACATTTTACCGGCTGAGTATAAATGTCGCCAACCACACGGGCACATCTACTGCTGGAGTACTAATGTGTCAAGCACACGCACACACACACGCACGCACCCGGGTAGTCCTCGGCGGTGTCAGCATTATCTTCCCGGCCCTCCGGAGGCCCAGGGATCCGTTCATTACCGGGGAAGGTAATCTTTGCTGCAGGAAGTTAGTGTTCGGGTGATGACAGCGACGGCAGCACAATGAGCCGTAAAGACAGTAACGCGTCACAATGGTCAGGTGATGACAGCGACGGCAGCACCATGAGCCGTGAAGACAGTAACGCGTCACAATGGTCAGGTGATGGCAGGGACGGCAGCACCATGAGCCGTGAAGACAGTAACGCGTCACAATGTTCAGGTGATGGCAGGGACAGCAGCACAATGAGCCGTAAAGACAGTAACGCGTCACAATGTTCAGGTGATGGCAGGGACAGCAGCACGATGAGCCGTAAAGACAGTAACGCGTCACAATGTTCAGGTGATGGCAGGGACAGCAGCACAATGAGCCGTAAAGACAGTAACGCGTCACAATGTTCAGGTGATGGCAGGGACAGCAGCACGATGAGCCGTAAAGACAGTAACGCGTCACAGTGTTCAGGTGATGGCAGGGACAGCAGCACGATGAGCCGTAAAGACAGTAACGCGTCACAATGTTCAGGTGATGGCAGGGACAGCAGCACAATGAGCCGTAAAGACAGTAACGCGTCACAATGTTCAGGTGATGGCAGGGACAGCAGCACGATGAGCCGTAAAGACAGTAACGCGTCACAATGTTCAGGTGATGGCAGGGACAGCAGCACAATGAGCCGTAAAGACAGTAACGCGTCACAATGTTCAGGTGATGGCAGGGACAGCAGCACCATGAGCCGTAAAGACAGTAACGCGTCACATCAGCGAGCCTCTGCACGTCTGGTTTGCATTCAGTTCCTGGTGCCCGGCGCGGCCCCGGGCGGCCACACGCACGCCGGCCCGGCCGTGGGAGGGCCGGCCAGGCATCAGGCCTCCTGGACAGGTTGATTTAGGGGCTGCCATGTCGCCTGAACTTCATACTACAGCATATTCAGCTCACCTCAAAATTATAGACCTTTTTATAAAAAATAGGAGAGTATCAGCAAACACGAGAAAAGGCGACTCCGCTAGCTGCAGGTGACGCGTGTTTTGTGCCGTGTTTATATACGAGGACACATCACCGAGGAGGAGGCGGGGCCACGACTACCTGCCCCCGTACAGTATATAAGGCACTTGGCTCTTCCGTGGTGTAGTGGTCAGCACGCCTAGCTCCAAATCCGCGGGCCTGGGTTCGAATCTTGTTCCAGATTCAGGGCACCCAGCTGTTCATCGTCCCATTCGTGCTGGTCCATGAATGAGTACCTGGGGAAACCAGGGAACACCTGTGGAAGGTAAACTGTGCTGATTTGGATATTACACCCGAGGTGGTGGTTCTTACGAGCCACTGACCCAAAGAAACTAAGCCGCGCAGCAGAGCCTCGCGCAGCTTAGCGATTGCCCACAACTTTACCTTACTTGGTCACGCCGCCCCCTTCTGCATCCCACCAGTTACTCCGTGGCCATTTCTTTCCTTGGACAGTGACGGTGGAGGTAGTTAGGGGACAGGCACAGAGTTATATAACTGTGGGGACAGGTCTTGACTCATGACACTTCCATACCTCCCCCCCTCCCGCTTCTCCTGAGCATATATACGCCACTCGCCCGCAACTCACACTGGATAACACTCCACCCACAATTAGGGGGTATGTTGATCAACTCGTAAGCACCTCCCCACTGAACAGTCAACAGTCACTCCGGAACACTGAGGCGAGCGGGGGACAAACCAGAACTATCGTCAACATGAAACCGTTTACCAGTCTTCAGCGTAACAGTATATGCTCGCTATACCTCTGTACAATCTTCCTGGTGTGAGTATTAACGGAAAAGGGTGCGTACAAACTGGCGCACACACACACAGACACACCGAGGCGTAGGCAGCGGCGGGGAGAGAGAGAGAGAGAGAGAGAGAGACGTCCCTTTCAGCGTCAGGATTCAGGTCTCCGGTACATGTGCCCGATAATAACATGACAGCGGGGCCGGGGCTGCCACCTAACTCCTGCCGCCCCGATAATGGACAGGCCATAAACGTCTCCCGCGCAGGATTAACGAATGAATTGCAAAACGGGCACCTTTCCGGGAGGCGGCGGCGGCGGCGGCGGCGGCGGCGACGGCGACGACCCTCACCAGCCACCGCCCGCGACATGTGACCGACGGATCGCTGCTGATATTCTTAAGCGTTACGGCGCCCAAGTTCACATATTCGGCAAGGTTTTCTTAGGATTTTTGAGGCTTTCCAGGGGTAGTTTTCTGACCCTTCTTCTGTATCATGAACCTAAAGAATACATTTACTCTAACCCGACTGATCTCCTTTTTTTGGCCTTTGGAAAGAGTTGATGTGGGAGGCGGAAGGGTTTGAGAATACCGCTGCAGTGGACACCTCTCTCTTACTAGGCCAAGGGGCGGGTTGAGGCGAGGCGAGGCAACCGTGTGTGTCTTATCAGAAGGAGGAGGAGGAGGGGGAGGTGGTGATGGTGGTAGTGGTGACTGAAGGGGGAAGAGAGAGAGAGAGAAAAGATGGAGGCGAATGGAGTTGTAGGAAAAGGAGGGAGACGAGGAGGCTTATGGGTGAGAGAGGAAGATATGAAGGAGAAGGAGGAGGAGGAAAAGGAAGGCGCCGATACAGAAGAAAGAAGAGGAGAAAAACAGGGAAAAAGAGGAAGAAGAGGAGGAGGATGCCTATAGAAAAAAAGACTGAGGAAAACAGCCAAGAGGAGGAGGAGGAGGAAGAAGGAAGGAAGAGGAGGAGGAGGAAAAGAAAGACGCAGATACAAAAGAAAGAAGAGAAGGAAAACAGGGAAAAAGAGGAAGAAGAGGAGGACGCCTATAGATAAAAAGAATGAGGAAAACAGCCAAGAGGAGGAGGAGGAGGAAGAGGAAGGAAGGAAAAGGAGGAGGAGAGAAAGAAGACGCCGATTCAAAAGGAAGAAAAGGAGGAAAACAGGGAAAAAGAGGAAGAAGAGGAGGACGCCTATAGAAAAAAAGAATGAGGAAAACAGCCAAGAGGAGGAGGAGGAGGAGGAGGAAGAAGGAAGGAAAAGGAGGAGGAGGAGGAGAAGGAGGAAGGAAGAGAAAGAAAGAGGAAAAAATGAGGGCCCTGAACATGGGAAACTGTGGTAAAATCTGCTGCTTTTGAGAGAGAGAGAGAGAGAGAGAGAGAGTTTTGTAGATTGATGGAGGCGAAAAATACAATAGCAATTTTAGGATAGGATCGTGACGCATCAGAGGAATGTTTACCGTAATGGTTCGTGGAGGAGCGGGGGAGGGAAGATGGAGGAGAGGGAGAGGAGGAGTCGTGGATGGAGAAGAGGAGGAGGAGAGGAAGGATGGAGGAGGAAGAAGAAGATTGGAAAGTTTCGTTTAGTCGGCGCAACATCTATGGTCATATGCCGGATAGAGACAGAAGGGGAAGGAATTATATGAGAAGGGAACAGACCCCAGGAGACGGGACACAACCCCCGATTAATACCTGGTTCACTGCTGGGTGGACAGGGGCGTAGGGTATCGGAAAAGCCGCCCAAATATTTCCACTCCGCCCGAGATGAAGAGTTAACTTTGGGTTTAACAAAAGAAGAGTTTTGTGAGAGACCAAGGAAACTGGAAAAAAGCTTGGACGTTAAGAGAATCGTTAAATCATGGAAAGGCAGTCAACTTGAAGCATTCTGGGTCATTACAAGGTTCCCCGCCCTGGTGATGTGATCTCCTCGACAGTAACTTTGTGCCCGAGTGCGTTCAGTTTACTCGTGTTGCAACGGAGTAAAGGTCGGTGCGATTTTTAAGTGAGTTTACTGTTTCTGCACTTTCCACTTAAGTCTGGAGGTGGTTCTAATGCTTTATAACTCGATTTGAAAAGAAACTCCTGCATCGCCTCGCCTGGATAAGCACACCGTTGTCTCTTGTTCTTGAGTTGGTTTGTACCTCGAAAAACTTGGTTAGATGTTACTGAAGGTTCGCTACTTGAGGGCATGAGTCAAACCGCCTTGTAAATGTCTCTTTTCCAGTAATAAGGTAAGGAGGAGGAGGAGGAGGAGGAGGAATAGAAGGAAGATGGAGAGTAGGCGAATGTATATGAAGACACGGAGGAAAACTATTTATTTCGTGAAAGAGGAAAAAAAGAGAGAGAAAAAAAAGATGGGGAGAGCGTGAGACGGGTTAACAGGAGGAGGAGGAGGAGAAAGAGAAACATGGGAACGTGGAAAGTAAGGCAACAGAAAGCATGCTGGCCTGACATATACTTTTTTGCGTATGTGCGTGAGCCTTGAGTTATCTCCGCACTCCACGAAGCATTAGTGAACGCGATCTTTAACTGAAATGACCGTCTTCGCTCTGACAACATCTGCAGCAAGGTTGTTCCACTGGCGGATGATTCGGTGAGGAGGAGGAGAAAAAAGACAGGAAAGACGGTTCAGTATTTAGCTGTAATAGACTGGACGGTTGAAAATGTAAACAAAATGGAAATATCTGACCTTCTGACTCTTCTTCGGCTCCCTTCCCTTCCCTTCCCTTCCCTTCCCTTCCCTTCCCTTCCTTCAGTTATCCTGCCTTCCCTTCCCTTCTCTCTTCTCCTCTCCTCTCTTCTCCTCCCAACCCTTCTCTTCCCTTCCCTTCCCTTCTCTCTTCTCCTCTCCTCTCTTCCCTTCCCTTCCTTCCCTCCTTCGGTTATCTTCCCTTCCCTTCCCTTCTCTCCTCTCCTCTCCTCTCTTCCTAACCCTTCCCTTCCGTTTCCTTTCCCTCCTTTCCCTATCCTTTCCTTCCCTTCCCTTCCCCTCCCTTCCCTATCCTTTCCTTCCCTTCCCTTCCTTTCCTTTCCTTCCCTTCCCTTCTCTCCTTTCCTCCTCTTTCTCACCCTTTCTTCCCTCCTCTCCCTCAGTTTCAATTCTCCTCCCTTCTTCTCCTCATCTTCATCCCTTCGTGTCTATCTCCTCTCACTCCCTTCTCTCTCCTATTCGACCTCCACTCCCTTTCTCTCCCTTCCATCTTCCCTTTGTCACCCTCCCTCCCCATTTGTTCCTTCCCTCCTCCTCCTCCTCCTCCTCCGCCTCCTCCGCCGCGACACCGTCTCCCGGAGGTCACCGATAAGCAGTAATGGCGGTAATATTATTGTCGGGGAGGATAATGTGACCCTTACTGTTGACCTCCCGCCTCCCATCTCTCTCTCTCTCTCTCTCTCTCTCTCTCTCTCTCTCGTCGTGAAGGTCTCCGCCGGCGTCACCTTCGGCCGGTCCACACGCTAGATATAATGGCGCCGCGTGTCGAGGGGACCCGCGCCATAACTCACCTCGCGCCGTACAGGTCAAGAACGGGTTGTGAGTTATACCTGTACCGCACGAGAAGCGCCTAGGGGGGGAGGGGGTGGGGAGGGGGGGCGAGGAGGGGGTGGCAAGTTCCGGGACCAAGCCTATTCTGCGGAGGTTGTTGTGTGTGGGGGGGTAAGAGAGAGAGAGAGAGAGAGAGAGAGAGAGAGAGAGAGAGAGAGAGAGAGACGTAACGGTGGGTGTGTGGGTGAGTGGTTGGGTGGGTGGATGGGAGGACTGTAAGAAGAGGAGGAGGAGGAGGAGGAGGAGGAGGTTGTGTTTGTCTGTTGGTGTGTAGGTGTGTTGGTAGCAGGAGAAGGAGGAGGAAGAGGAGGAGGAGGAGAGGCAAGAAGAAGAAGAAGAGAAGAAGAGTTAAGAAGAAGAAGAAGAAGAAGAAGAAGAAAATGAAGAAGAAGAAGAAGAAGATGAGAAGTAGAAGTTGAAGAAGAAAAAGTAGAAAAAAGTAGAAAAAAATGAGAAGAAGAAGAAGAAGAAGAAAGAGAAGTAGAAGTTGAAGAAGAAAAAGTAGAAAAAAAGTAGAAAAAATGAGAAGAAGAAGAAGAAGAAGAAGAAGAAGAAAGAGAAGTAGAAGTTGAAGAAGAAAAAGTAAAAAAAGTAGAAAAAAATGAGAAGAAGAAGAAGAAGAAGAAGAAGAAGAAGAAGAAGAAGATGAAGAAAAAGAAGAAATAGAAGAAGTTGAAGAAGAAAAAACGAAAAAAAGAAACAAAACAAGAAAATAAAAAAGAAGAAAAACAACGAGAGGAAAGACGAGAAGAAAACAAATCATACTCACGTTATTGTTGTTGTTATTCTTTGTTGTTGTTTACATGGTGGAGGTGGAGGTGGTGGTGGAGGTGGAACGGTAGGTGATTAAAGGGAGGGAGACGAAGGGTGGAGAAGTGGAGGAAAGGGAGGGAGGGAGGGAGGGAGGGAGAGAAAACCGACGTGCTTATCAAGGGAATGTGTGAGGGAAGGAGGGAGGGAAGGAGGAAGGAATGGAGGGAGGGAGGAGGAAGAGGAGAGAAAAAAGGGATGTGAAGAGAGAGAGAGAGAGAGAGAGAGAGAGAGAGAGAGAGAGAGAGAGAGAGAGAGAGAGAGAGAGAGAGAGAGTATTCAAACTACAAAAAGATATATAAAACTACAAAAATATTACATAACTACAATGTCTACGAAAGAGAGATGGTAGCAGAGGAGAATGGAGTGAAATGGAGAGAATGGGAAGAGGAGGAGGAGGAGGAGGAGGAGGAAAGAGAAGGAGATGAAAGAAAGAAAAAGTAGAGGATGGAGATAGAGGAGGAGGAAGAGGAGAAGAAGAAGAAGAAGAAGAAGAAGAAAAGTGTAAGAGACGAAGTGGAAGGAGAAGAGGAAGAACATGAAGAAATAGAAGAACATGAACAAGATAAAGAAGAACCAGAACAAGAACGAGAAAAAACAACAACAACAAGAAGAAGAAGAAGGAGGAGGACGAGGACAAGAAGAAGGCGGCGACGGTGACGGTGGAGGAGAAGATCAGAAGAAGAAGAACAAGAAGAAGAACAAGAACAAGAAAAAACAG
The DNA here is from genome assembly GCF_024679095.1 of Eriocheir sinensis. Taxonomy (NCBI): domain Eukaryota; kingdom Metazoa; phylum Arthropoda; class Malacostraca; order Decapoda; family Varunidae; genus Eriocheir; species Eriocheir sinensis. The sequence goes on from NC_066514.1 coordinate 27,288,978, forward strand.
CAACATCAGCAGTAGTAGCAGAAGGAGGACAAGGCCTGACTCACGGTGACCTGCGCCGGGGCGGGTGAGGAAAAAAAGTTTCGTTTAGTCGGCGCAACATCTGTGGTCATGTGCCGGAGAGGGACAGAAGGGGAAGGAATTATAGGAGAAGGGAACAGTTGGAAAGTTTCGTTTAGTCGGCGCAACATCTGTGGTCATATGCCGGAGAGAGACAGGAGGGGAAGGAATTATAGGAGAAGGGAACAGTTGGAAAGTTTCGTTTAGTCGGCGCAACATCTGTGGTCATATGCCGGAGAGAGACAGGAGGGGAAGGAATTATAGGAGAAGGGAACAGTTGGAAAGTTTCGTTTAGTCGGCGCAACATCTGTGGTCATATGCCGGAGAGAGACAGGAGGGGAAGGAATTATAGGAGAAGGGAACAGTTGGAAAGTTTCGTTTAGTCGGCGCAATATCTGTGGTCATGTGCCGGAGAGAGACAGGAGGGGAAGGAATTATAGGAGAAGGGAACAGACCCCAGGAGACGGGACACAACCTGGTACCCATGAAGATAACACAGGCCCCGGGAGATAAGAGGAAGAGGAGGAGGAGGAGATGAAGGTGAAATTAGGCGAGGCACAGGAGGAGGAGGACAACAAATAAGATTATTACATCGCGGCCTATTGCCCTCTTAGGCTCCTTCACTAGTGGGGCGTGGTGGTTTGGCCCAGCCCGTTGTGGCGCAGACGAGTGTTTATAGTGGCGCCATCTTGCATTGAAATTGATGAAAGGATAAAGAGAGAGATGATGATGTGTAAGGGGAAGGGAAAGGAGGAGGAGAAGAGGAGGAGGAGGACGAGGAAGAGGTGAAATAAGACGAGGAAGAGGAGGAGGTGAACAGAAACGATGAAGAGGAGGAGGAAAAAGATATAAA
>NC_066514.1:27292387-27304887 GCF_024679095.1 Eriocheir sinensis
AAGCCACAAATTTGGCCCGTCGCTGCTACACGGTAAAGCCACAAATTTGGCCCGTCGCTGCTACACGGTAAAGCCACAAATTTGGCCCGTCGCTGCTACACGGTAAAGCCACAAATTTGGCCCGTCGCTGCTACACGGTAAAGCCACAAATTTGGCCTGTCGCTGCTACACGGTAAAGCCACAAATTTGGCCCGTCGCTGCTACACGGTAAAGCCACAAATTTGGCCCGTCGCTGCTACCGGGTTAAGAGGCGCCAGCAATCACAATGCTCAGCGTTTTACACAATAAGCCAATGCCTGCTGAAGCCACGGGGTAATAACAACACAGTAAAGTCTACAAGATATGATTTCCAGCACTAATTTTCGTAATCCTAATGATGTAACTCAGTGTGTGTGTGTGTGTGTGTGTGTGTGTGTGTGTGTGTGTGTGTGTGTGTGTGTGTGTGTGTGTGTGTGTCCTGCCCTTCCTAATGGCCGCGCCCTGGTACCCTGAGGCGTCTTGATTGGCTTCGTTGTGGCGCCCAGAGAGTGGCAGTGTGCCGCCCCGCCGCCCCGACAGTGATGGGGACTGCAGGGGAGGGGGTGACGGGGGGAGGAACTGGGGGAACAAGGGGGGACGGAGGGGGCGGGATAGACGGGGCGTGATGTACAGGGGGTTGATAGACAGGAGGGGTGACGAGGTGGGGAGGGAAGAGGGCAGGGATCTTTAATGTAGCGTCTATTGTACAAGAGCCCTTCACAACACCCGCTACAAAACATTACAAAGATTATGTGAGGGAATGACTCCTACAGAAAATATTAATAATGTGTTCTTCTGGGGTCGAGAAGTACAGGTCTGCTTCGCCTTGCTAGTGTTCATGAGTTTGTATATATGTTCATCAAAGACTTTATACGTGTGTGTGTGTGTGTGTGTGTGTGTGTGTGTGTGTGTCGGAGCGGTCAGGCGAGGATGAGGAGGAAGTGCTTCGCTGCATGCTGTTGTTTGTGGTAGTGGAATGAGCAGAACTTTGGCCTCTCTCCCTCCCGTGCTGCGTGTTTGTGTGTGTGTCTGTTTGTCTGTCTTTGTCTGTGTGTCTGTCTGTCTGTGCCTTTCTCTCTCTCTCTCTCTCTCTCTCCTGTATTTCTGTTCTGGAGACATGCAAAAGCTCACAAGTTTCTCCCAAGTCTTCGTGGTGTGAGGCATCGCTAAGCTCATGACGCCTCGGCCACCTGTGTGCGCCTCGTTGCCGCAGCAGACTGCCTGGCCTGCTGGTTCAGAGGACGGCAGTGTAGGCCGTCCGCCATGTCTCGCCCACCCACTTTTCCGCCGCCCCCGCCGCTGCACCGTTGTTCCCGCCGCTGTTGTGCCGCCGGACGGTAACTACCGCCTCCTCAATCATAGGGCAGCCACTTCCGCCTCTCTCCGCGCCTCCTGCGGCAAGTAACACAACACGGAGGTGCGGCGCCTCGTCCGGCGCTGACCGCGACTCACCAAGGCGCCACATCACTCAGTCGTCGGCGGGCGGCGCTGACCGTCATTGGTGTAATGGTCGCAATTTCCTCCTCGTTGTCTGCACTTGCCTGAACCCGCAGCGAGGCGTGGCCGGCCAGGGCTCGCCGCCTCGCGCCGTGATGGCCGTCCAGCCCGCCAGATGACGGCCCTTCGCGGCACTAAAATGAGGGTGTTGCCGGGCCGCTCCGACCACGCCTGGGGTCGGGCCGCTGACGTACTAGGACACGTTGTTGTGCTGCTGACGGTGTTCCTACAGTGTGGGGCCGAGGCGTCCTGGGAGGCGCGTCGCGGCAAGGCGGTGAGCGGCATGCGTCACGACGCCCGCTCGTCGTGGTGCAGCCGTTGGGGAATAGAGGGACTGCTGCTGAGGCTGCCGCCGCTATATCCTCGTCCTCGTAAGACTCAGGAAGAGCAGCTTTGTTGCCGCCGGCGCTATAAAAGTGTGGTTTTAAGGAGCCTCCAGCGGACGAGCCTCCTTAGCGCCAGGCCGCCTGAGTGACGGGGCGGGGCGGGGAGACCCAGACCAAGGGGGGGAGACGTACCGGTGGGGCGCCTGTTCTTGCTTACCGCCACCTTCAAGTTTTCCTTCCGTCCGCTGATTAATTACCCCGGACACTGTCTTGCTCAACAACCCGTGCACGCCCACGCCGCCTCCATCAGCGTGCAGGGACCAGAACCGCTCCCGTGACGCTCAGCAATGGCCAACAAATTCCACCGTCACACCCACAGTCACACACCCGCACAGCCGCCCACTGGCTTACCCACGCACCCGACCTATTCTCTCCCCAACACTCACATTCACACACTCACCCACACACTTACCCCAAACCACTCTTAAATTCTAACACTTATATTCAACCAGTTTACCTGTTTACTCATAATCACACACACACACACACACACACACACACACACACACACACACACACGGATACCTCTTCACCCTCACCTCCTCCAAACCCATTCCCTACCCACCCACCCACCCACCCACACCAACACATACACGACGCCCGTCCAGCCTCTCCCCGCCCCGCCTCTCCCGCCCATTCATCAAAGTGCGGTGGTGGGCGGGCGTGTGTGTACGTGGGTAATAGATGAACATTAATATACACGGGATTATTAATGCGGGAGATTAATGCGTATCGTCACGCGGCTGCCAGACAAATGGTGGGCGCCGGCGGGTCCTCGCTCCGTCGCCTCTCACGTGGGGGATTAATTGAAAGTCCAACGGGGATTTTTCATTGCCGGGATTAGCGTGTGAAGGGGCGGCTCAAGGCGTTGTGTTGGGGAGATGGACGAGCAGGATTTATTGGTGTGGGAAGACGCCGCGACGAGACGGTAAACAAACTTGAGTGTGTGCGGTGGGGGGAGGGGAGGGGGGTTGGTGTGTGTTTGGGGGAGGGAGGGGTTGGTGTGTGTGTGTGTGTGTGTGTGTGTGTGTGTGATGTTCTTCGCGAGTAGAAAAAAAAAATTAAAGAACTATCCAAGTCTTGGTTCGTACACACTAAAGCTGAGGGTAAAGTTGGTGTCATATGCTATAGACTGCGCGTGACCTCCGTGTTCATCTCCGTTTCATTGGTCCCTGAGTCTCTGAAGGGTAAGAAACCGCTACCATGGGGCTCAGGTTAAGGGAGACATCCGAGTTACTACAGTTAACCCTCCCATACTTCCCAAGGTACTTTTATCACCTAGCCTGAAGGTGGAGGAGGATAAGTTCAGCGAGATAGGGGACGATTGCACAGGGCTGGGATTCGAACCTGGGGCCGGAAATTCGTGGCTAGTCATGCTAATCACTGCACCACGGAAACGCTGTATTTTATAGGTATCTGAACACACACACACACACACACACACACCCATACCGTCCTGTGGTGGTGGTGATGGTGGTGATGATGGTGGTGGTAGTGGTGGTGATGGTGCTTGGCCGGGCATTTTATGGGCTCCGAACAGAATTTATGATGTGATGTACCCAGCCCACACCTCCGCCGGACACCTCGAGACAAATGCGAGGGAGGGGGCAGCCGGCCAGTGTCTCTAATCATATTATTTATACTCCACAGACCGCCATCAGTGTCCGCCGCTGCCCTGGGGAGGATCTGCGCACGGGGTGAGCACTACCAAGTAACCTCCCTACCCTGCCCTCTCCGCCTCCCTGACCCGCCAAATGCTCTGAAGGGGAAGAGTTTTGGGGGTGTTTGAGTATGCAGCGAGACAGGTGTTGGAGGGGGTCAGGTGTGAGGGGTGTTTTTTGTGATTTTTTTTCTAGTTGGTGCAGGGGAAGTTTTGGGGGTAGTTGAGTATGCAGGGGGTCAGGTGTTACAGGGGGTCAGGTGTTACAGGGGGTCCGGTGTTACAGGGGGTCCGGTGTTACAGGGGGTCAGGTGTTACAGGGGGTCAGGTGTTACAGGGGGTCAGGTGTTACAGGGGGTCAGGTGTTACAGGGGGTCAGGTGTTACAGGGGGTCAGGTGTTACAGGGGGTCAGGTGTTACAGGGGGTCAGGTGTTACAGGGGGTCAGGTGTTACAGGGGGTCAGGTATTACAGGGGGTCAGGTGTTGCAGGGGGTCAGGTGTTACAGGGGGTCAGGTGTTGCAGGGGGTCAGGTATTACAGGGGGTCAGGTGTGTTTTTCGCTGTTTTTCCATATCCAGTTCAAAGCAACATATAGTAATCTGTTTTACTTTGAACCATTCACTTCTTCCGTCACCGAAAAACGATTGATCATAATTGTAATATAAATAAGAAGATAAATGGAGGAGGCAGAAGCGAGCGATGCATCAGGAAAGGAGAAATGTATAGAGGCCAGTCAGACCTCACACGGCCGCCCTCTTGCAGACTTCTTACGTTCTTATGTTCTTATGTTCCTCAAAGCCCATAATCATTACTCACCACCGCCACCAAGCACTCACCCCCATGTGCCGTCCCTGCCCACAAACACGTCCGATCTCCTTTTGAAAGCTTTAACCCGGTAGCTGCGGGGGTCATGTTACTTAGGTTAGGTTAGGTTAGGTTAGGTTCGGTTAATAATGAGAAAGAATCATCACTCACGCAAACCATTTCATAATTTATATCAACGCATTTGTGATCAGTTTATGCATCATCTATTTTGGGAGGTTTATATCATGGCAGAAATTTGGCCCATCGCTGGTACACGGTAAAGCCACAAATTTGGCCCGTCGCTGCTACACGGTAAAGCCACAAATTTGGCCCATCGCTGGTACACGGTAAAGCCACAAATTTGGCCCGTCGCTGGTACACGGTAAAGCCACAAATTTGGCTCATCGCTGGTACACGGTAAAGCCACAAATTTGGCCCGTCGCTGCTACCGGATGAATAGCATTTGCACTAATTACACACCTGATCAGTTTTTTTGCTCCATTCATCCAGAGCTCTGTTTGTGAGCCACGTCTCGCTCATCTCCGTATACGCAAATTAATCTAGCCTGCTCTCGTTGTTGATATTCTTGCCTCCAGTTGTGTTCGCCTAAGTAATGGCATTGGTCAGGACACGCTGCTATTATTATTATTTTTTACGCTTTTGCCCGATATGGCGGAGGCAAGTTTGTGGTGTTACTGTCTTGCTCGGCTCATGCTGTCCCCCGGAGCTCATTTTTAATCCTCTTTTACAGAGAATCTAGAGTCCGGGAAGCATATTGCCGAACCTTAGTACTGTTCAGCGATAGAGGGCGGGGCGGGTGGAGCGGGGCGGGGCGGGGCGAGGCGGGGCGTGGGACGCAGGAGAGAGAGAGAGAGAGAAGAAGAAAAGAAAAACAAACAAGAAAAGAGAAGGAATGAAACACACAAACAAACAAACAGTATGAAAGAAAGGAAAAGAAGAAGAAGAAGAAGAAGAAGAAGAAGAAGAAGCAAGAAAAGAAGAACAACGATAAAAACAAAGAAAAAACAAAACAACAACGACTACAACAGCAATCCCTTCCTCCTCCTCCTCCTCCTCCTCCTCCTCCTCCTCCTCCTTCCTTCCCCTCCACTTTAAGCACAAGAAGAAAGAAGAAGAAGAACAAGAACAAGAAAACGAAAGAAAGAAAAAAACAGAAAAGACAACAAAACAATTCCTTCCTTCCTCCTCCTCCTCCTCCTCCTCCTCCTCCTCCTCCTCCTCCATCCTTCCTCTCCTCTCTCAGTGCAAGAGAAGCCCAAGAAGAAAAGGGAAGATTGGAAAACAAGAAAAATGAGAAAAAAACAAAGGAAAAACAAAAATAACAATCCTTCCTTCCCTTCACCCTCCTCCTCCTCCTCCTCTTCCTTATTTTCCTCCTCCTCCTCCTCCTCCTTCCCTTTCCTTCCAAGCACAAGCGAATAGAAAACCTTCCTTCCTTCCTTCCTTCCTTCCTTCCTTTCTTCCTTCCTTCCTTCTCCTTTCTTCTTTAATTTCCAAGAAGAACAAAACCAAGACAAAGTAGAAAAGAAAAACAAACCCTTCCATCGCCTCCCTCTTCCTTTCCCTCCTTCTCCTCCTCCTCCTCCTTCTCCTCCTCCTCCTCCTCCTCCTCCTCCTCCTCTCCAGCAGCAGCGAGTGACGGATGCCTGGACGTTCAGCGCACCTCGGAAACTTTTATAAAATGCTCTTCGACCCGCCAGCGACAGACACCAACAGATCCTTGGCGCGTGTCGGGAGAGCTAAGCGGAGAGGGAGGGAGGGAGACGAGAGAGAGAGAGAGAGGGAGGAGAGAAGAGGGAGGTGAGGAAAGACTATGATAGGTGGTGGTAGGAAGGGAGTGAATGAAATATTTTGGCAAATGGAATAGGGATGTAGGGAGGGAGATGAAAGTATAAGGAATGGAAGATGATAGGGAGGTAGGCTTATGAGGAGAGGGAGATGAGAGGCAATGGTTAGCAGAGGAAGAGGTAGGGAGACGAAGAGAGGCAAGGCGGGTGATAGGGAGGTAGATAGGTGAGCAGAGGAAGAGAGGTAGTCCCCTAGCACACCTATTTGACAAGGCTTTCGTAGGAGTGGTGGGCATTTCCAGGAGTAGTTTTATGACCCTGGTGGTAGTGTGACCCTTCTTCTGTACCATGAACCTGAAGAAACACTCATTAGAACCTGACTGACCCCATCTTTGAGCTTTAGAAATAGCTGATGTGAGAAGCGAAAGTACTAATCTCCCCTAGCACACCTATTTGACAAGGCTTTCGTAGGAGTGGTGGGCATTTCCAGGAGTAGTTTTATGACCCTGGTTGTAGTGTGACCCTTCTCCTGCACCATGAACCTGAAGAAACACTCATTAGAACCTGACTGACCCCATCTTTGACCTTTAGAAATAGCTGATGTGAGAAGCGAAAGTACTAACCTCCCCTAGCACACCTATTTGACAAGGCTTTCGTAGGATTGGTGGGCATTTCCAGGAGTAGTTTTATGACCCTGGTGGTAGTGTGACCCTTCTCCTGCACCATGAACCTGAAGAAACAGTCATGAATACCCGATTAACCTTCTATTTGGCCTTCGGAAATAGTTGATGTGGGAGGGGGAACCGTAGAGGAGAGGCAGTGGTGGTTAGGCAGGCTGGCAGACAGATGGATGGAGCGAGGCAGCGGGAGGAAGGATAGATGGATGGATGGAAATCCTCGCTTTTGTGATAAATAGACAAGAAAATTTCAGAGGTATTAACGTTTCTTAGGCGAGGTGAGGAGAGGAGAGGAGAGGAGTGCTGGGATAGGCATGTGGAGGAGGAGAAGGAGGAGGAGGAGGAGGAGAGAAAATTAAGAAAGAGGAGAGATGAAAAATTCGAGATGGAGGAAAAGGATATGGAAACGGAGAGAAAAGGAGGAGGACGAAGAGAAGGAGAGGAGAACCAAGAGGAGGAGAGGAGGAGAACCAAGAGGAGGAAGAGGAGGAGAACCAAGAGGAGGAAGAGGAAGAGAAAAAAAAAGACTTAACGAAAATATTTATGTTGATGAGGAGAAAGAGGAAGAGAAAGAATGAATGGAATAGAAGGATGAGAATGATTAGACAGAGAGAGAGAGAGAGAGAGAGAGAGAGAGAGAGAGAGAGAGAGAGAGAGAGAGAGAGAGAGAGAGAGAGAGAGATAAACGAGGGGAAGGAAGGAAAGAGGAGGGGCGACGAAGGGGTAATAACACTCTCTCTCTCTCTCTCTCTCTCTCATATGTGTGTTTTTTAATAGTATTGCATATGTATGTATGTATGTATGTGTGTTTTCTGGTGTGTGTGTAGGGTAAAGTTTTGTGTGTGTGTGTGTGTGTGTGTGTGTGTGTGTGTGTGTGTGTGTGTGTGTGTGTGTACCTATGTGTGTGTACGAGTTTGCTAATGTTAAAGTGTTAATGTTATATATGTGTGTGTGTGTGTGTGTGTGTGTGTGTGTGTGTGTGTGTGTGTGTGTGTGTGTGTGTGTGCTGTAAAATTAAAGTTAAATGTTATTATATGTGTGTTGTGTGTGTGTGTGTGTGTGTGTGTGGTGGTGGTCGTGGTGGGTGGGGGGGAGAGGGTGGGGTTGCGTGTGTGCGTGCGTGCGTGCGTGCCTGGCGAGCCCCGTGCCTGCCCGCCATCACCGCCATCGCCGCCTGCCAATACGCGTGTTCCCGTATCTCAAATCGATTGCGATATGCACCTGTCCCATCCCATCGTGAGCGGCCTCATTACCCACAATCATGCACCTATCGCCGCTCCCTCCGCTCTCTCCCCTCGTATCGGCGGGGGATCGCTCTCCTCTCACCCCCGTCCCCTCTCCTGCCGTGAATCCCCTCTCCCTTCCGCTTCGTCTTTTTCCCTCTTCTCTTCCTCCCGAGACGCCATGCAAGACCTCCGCTGCTGGAACAAAGGCCTTATCTAACATCACGTATCTGTCTCTCTCTCCCCCGCTTCTATTTGTTACTGTGTTATCCTCTTCTCCTTCCCTCGCGTTGCCGCCTCCTCGATGGTTTTTCCTTTCGTGGTTTTGCCTCGTTGTGTTTACTTGTTGTTCTTGTAGGTGGAGTTTTCGTGTGTGTCCGTCCGAGGGGTGACTGGAAAGTGGTTGGTCACGCGTTGTTTCTATGATTTGCCTCCTCCTCCTCCTCCTCCTCCTTCTCGTCCTCCTCCTTCTCGTCCTCCTCCTCTTCCTCTTGTTCTTGTTCTTGTTCTTGTTCATTTTCTTCTTCTTCTTCTTCTTCTTCTTCTTCTCCTTCTGATCCTCCTCCTCCTCCTTCTCGTCCTCCTCCTCTTCCTCTTGTTCTTGTTCTTGTTCATGTTCATTTTCTTCTTCTGTTTCTTCTTCTTCTTCTTCTGAGCCTCCTCCTCCTCCTCCTCCCTCCCCACCACCTCCTTTTCCTCCTCCTCCTCCTCCTCCACCTGACCAGCCAGCTACCAGTATTTACACAAATCGGGGAGAGGAGTACCACCTCCCTCTCTCCCTCCCCTTTCCCCTTCTCGCCTTCCTCCTCCCTCCCTCCCCCCTCACCTGACATGCAGATGAGCCTGGCCGTGTTATTTTTATTAATTTGTACAACACTCCTCGCGCCCCCACCACATGGAAAGGTCGCGACTCCCTCCCTCCCTCCCCCGAGTGTTTACGATGGGAGGGAGAAAGACGCTAATTAGGTCCGTATGCTTACAGATTAGGGAGGAAAGACTAGTATACAGATTAGGAAAAATGTAGTTTGGTCATCGTAAAACAGGTGATAGTTAGCCCAGGTGTGGTAAGCCAGGCAGAATAAGAGATGGAGTAGTTGAGAATAGTTTGAGTAGTTAGGAAAGAAGGGTTAGTAAATGGATTAGGGAAAATACAGTTGAGTAAGGCAGTTGATTAAGTAGATACGAGAACAAGAGGATAGTTGTACCTTACGCGGGACAGCATAGAAGAGGTTGAGGGGAGAGGAGGAAGGGAGTAAGGAGCAACTGACCTTTCTTTCGGCCACCTCTTTGGATTCTTGTTTTGGGAGCAGCGAGTAGCGGGCTTTCTTTTATTAGTGTTATTTTTTAAGCCCTTGAGCTGTCTCCTTTGCTGTAAAAAAAGGAAGAAAGGAAGGGGAGAGGAAGAAGTGGAGGGAAGGAAAGGGATAAAGGGGAAAGAGGAGAATGGGAAGGAACGATGGATAAGTTTAGATTATAGGAGAAAAAAACACCAAAACGCCGAGTCTAAAGGAGGGAAGCAGAGAGAGAGAGAGAGAGAGAGAGAGAGAGAGAGAGAGAGAGAGAGAGAGAGAGAGAGAGAGAGAGAGAGAAAAGAGGAGAATGGGAAGGAACGATGATTAAGTTTAGATCATAGGAGAAAAAAACACCAAAACGCAAAGTATACAGGAGGGAAGCAGAGAGAGAGAGAGAGAGAGAGAGAGAGAGAGAGAGAGAGAGAGAGAGAGAGAGAGAGAGAGAGAGAGAGAGAGTGTGCAGTAGACGTGTGTAAGCAAACAGCGGACTTTTTCTTTTATTATTGTTTCCTTTTGTTGTGCCTTTGAGCTGTCTCCTTTGTTGTAAAAAAACAAAACAATGACAGATTAATTATAAGGTTATACAGATAGATGAAGATAATGAATACAGGAAACATACAAAGATAGACATGTGAAGAGAGAGAGAGAGATAGGAGAGGAATATGGAAAGAAAAGAGAGGAAAGAATAAGAGGAGGAGGAAGAGAAAAAAATAGGAAAAATAAGGAAAATGATTATGTAGAGGAAGAGGAGGAGGAGGAGGAAGAGGAGGAGAGAGAATGGAGGAAATACTAGAATGAGAATGCTTAGGTAGAGAGAGAGAGAGAGAGAGAGAGAGAGAGAGAGAGAGAGAGAGAGAGAGAGAGAGAGAGAGAGAGAGAGAGAATAAAACAAGTGATTATGAGAAAAACACACACAAATGGAGTCGAGTGTACACAAGCATGACACACACACACACACACACACACACACACACACACACACACACACACACACACACACACACACACACACGGAGGAGAGGAAGTGTACAGAAGGAGAGAAGGAAGTGAATAAATGTGTTATGGCCGAGGTCAAGAGGTCAAAGTCAGGAGGTCAAGAGGTCATGTTAGGTCACCCCGGCGGCGGAAACGAGAGAGAGAGAGAGAGAGAGAGAGAGAGAGAGAGAGAGAGAGAGAGAGAGAGAGAGAGAGAGAGAGAGAGAGAGATGATTCTAACGGTTTTACGATCACTCAGCACACACACACACACACACACACACACACACACCATAAAATCACATGGAATATCTTCACTCTCTCTCACACCTCCCTTGGCATTCTCCTCCTCCTCCTCCTCCTCCTCCTCCTCCTCCTCCTCCTCCTCCATTCCCCTTACTCTCTCACCTTTCTCTCCACTCCTCACATTCTTCCTCCATTCCTCCTTCTCTCTCCATTCCCTCCTCCTCCTCCTCTTCTTCCTTCTCCTCCTTGCGTTATTCCCTCCTTCACCTTCTCCGTCCATTCCCCTCTCCTCCACCCACCTCTTTCTCCCCTTCTCTCCCTCTCCCACCTCCACCACCACCACCACCACCAGTTCCTCCGCCGTCCATAATCTCATAAGATCTAAGAAAATATTTAAGACCATTATCTTCCCGGGACTTAATGACCCCCGGGTGGCACTCCCTCCCGCGGGCCCTCGTGAGTGGCACCGTGGCTGTGGTCGTGTCCAGCGGCGTGGGAACCTGTCACTGTAACCTGACCTGACCTCCGGCCCCTCGTGACCCGCCCGCCGGACCCACCACCACCCAGCGCCACCTCACCATTGCCTCTCGCCTCTTACCCCGTTCCATACACCCCCAAAAACACATCAACCGAAGGACAAATCACGTATTTTACAAGTTACGATCATTATAGAGGCGTAAGGAAGGGTGTGTGAGGGTGTGGAAACGTTGGGTGACATTTGAGGTCGTGGTTTGGAGGCGCGGAGGTGCGTGGGGTGAGTGGAAGGATGGGGAGGTGAGCGAAGGCTGAGGAAGGACGGAGGAGGGTGAGGAGCGCCGGAGAAGCCTGAGGTACCCCCGGGACTCGCCTCGGGTCCTCACGTTTCCCAAGTTATCGCCGCGCCGCTGATCGCCGCGATAACCTCCCAGCGCCTCGAAGCATGCGCCGGTATTGTCGGACGCCTCCACACCTCACATCATCCACTTCCACAGGCCGAGAAGGAGGTCAATCGGGTTCTGATGAGTGTTACCTTAAGTTATGTTGCAGAAGAAGGGTCAGACTACCACCAGGGTCATGAAACTACCCCTTGGAACGCCCGGAACTCCTACAAATCTTTGCCTGTAACTTTACTTCTATTCACGCACGCCTCCGCCCCTCACATCAGCCACTTCCACAGGCCGAGAAGGAGGTCAATCGGGTTCTGATGAGTGTTACCTTAAGTTATGCTGCAGAAGAAGGGTCACACTACCACCAGGGTCATGAAACTACCCCTTGGAACGCCCGGAACTCCTATGAAATCCTTGTTGCCATCTATTAACGAACGCCTCCGCCCCTCACATCGGCCACTTCCACAGGCCGAGAAGGAGGTCAATCGGGTTCTGATGAGTGTTACCTTAAGTTATGCTGCAGAAGAAGGGTCACACTACCACCAGGGTCATGAAACTACCTCCAAGGAATGCCCGGAACGCCTGTGAAAACCTTGTTATATATGTGTGCTTTGGCGCCGAGCTGTTTAAGAAAATGACCCATCGCCCTGAGAAGTGTGTGCGGGGCGGCCTCCTTGACGGGGCGGGGCGGGGCGCGGGGCAGGAAAAGAGAGGTCGATAGATAGATTTTTAGATAGATAGTTATTTGAGTAATGATTATTTACTTGTAGGAGAAACAATAAAATGATGGAAAACTAAAAAAAAAAAAAAACAGGAAAAAAAATGAGAGAGAGAGAGAGAGAGAGAGAGAGAGAGAGAGAGAGAGAGAGAGAGAGAGAGAGAGAGAGAGAGAGAGAGAGAGAGAGAGAGAGAATACAACTCAACTCCCCCCCTGCCCCCCGACGACAAACGGCCAGCCAGTCTCTCTTTTGATGATTTCTCCAAACATCGGGAAGTTTTGGGTTTCCGTGAGAGGCGTCGCGGCCAGAAGGGGGTCAGTGGGTGAGG
>NC_066514.1:27309887-27314786 GCF_024679095.1 Eriocheir sinensis
CACTCGGAAGAAAGGTGAGGTGAGGTGAGGTGAGGGAATAGGAGGAAGAGAGAGAAGGGGACACGAAGAAGACCCTTGCAGCCCTCCATCAGCAGCAAGGGGCCATGACTCACGCCTCTATGGCCACGGGGAACAAAGGCGCCTCTTGCGGACCATGTATTTCCACCAGTAAACAGAGAATCATGTCATTTAGCGGAGCGTAATGCATCTCTCTCTCTCTCTCTCTCTCTCTCTCTCTCTCTCTCTCTCTCCCGGCGCGGTAAAAGGCATAAAGCTGCAGTGATGGTTCTACAAGTCCGCGCCCCTCCCCGCCCCCCGCCGCGATACCAGGTGTGCCGCCCGCCAGAGCTAATATACAGAGGAAGGCCGGCGGGTTGGGAAAGATTAAATAATTCTGCGTGTGTGTGTGTGTGTGTGTGTGTGTGTGTGTGTGTGTGTGTGTGTGTGTGTGTGTGTGTGTTGCTGGTTGTCTCTCTATCTAGCTCTGTCTGTTTTTGTGTGTGTGTGTGTGTGTGTGTGTGTGTGTGTGTGTGTGTGTGTGTGTGTGTGTTTCTGTTTGTCTCTCTTCCTTTCTCTGTCTCTTTGCGTGTGTGTGTGTGTGTGTGTGTGTGTGTGTGTGTGTGTGTGCTCCCCTTCCACTCCTCGTCAGTATCTTCTCATTTCTTTGTATTTTCTTCCTCGTCGTTTTCCTCGAGATGTTTTTTTCCCTTCCTTTTGCATCTTTCTAAACATTCCATTTACTGTGTTTTTTTTTCCTCTCACGCTTCCTATATGGTTTACTCTTTTCCTCCTTTCTCTCCTCACCTCCTTCACCCTTCCTCTTCTTCTCCCCCCACACACACACACACACTCGCTTCTCCCTTCTCCTCTCTTTCCCTCCTATTCCACTTCATTCCATTTTTCTCTCATTTGTTTTCTTGCTGTGTATTCGACTTGCTCCTTTCCTCCTTTCTCTCCTCACCTCCTTCACCCTCTTTTGTAACCTCTTCCTCCACCCTCTGCCCTTACCTCCTTCACCCTTCTCCCATTCTATTCCATATTTTTTTCTCCTTGCATGTTTCTTCTCCGTGTATTAGATATGCTTCTTTTCTCCTGAACTTCCTCACCTCCTTCCCTGTCTCCTTAACCTCTTCTTCCATCCCCCCCCCTCCTCCCTTATCTTCCTTTTTCTCCCTCCTTCCCTCCCTCCCTCCCTCCGCGTCATGACACCTGGGAGAGATAAGAGATTTTGAATGCCCACAGGGGGTTGAGTGTAGCCTAGATGGGCGCCCGCACGCACGCACGCACGCAGGAGAGTGAAGAGTGTCCCCCTACGCACTATCGTTGCTGGGTAGGTTAGGTTTAAATCATAATCCAAAATAGTATAGAACCTTGAATGAGTAGTATTGGAAATCTCTGTAATTCCTAGAAAAATAATAACTGAAAAAGGAGTAAAAATTTGTTCCCGTATTCATTGCTGATAAGTAGGTTAAGTTAGGTTAATAACGAAACAAAATATTATCGAACTTTCAGTGAATGTATACTGTTTGAGTTCTCTTATTCCTTGAAAAAATAAATGTCTAAAAGAGTAAAGCAACTTTTCACGTACGCGGTTAGATTATAAATATACAAAACAGTGAGTGAAAATAATAGTAGATATCTCAAACGCCTAGTAAAACATTAATGCGTTAGGCAGTGTTAGGTTACGTTAGGAAAATAACACATTAATATAGAACCTTGAATTGATATCATGGGAGGTCTCTTATGTTACTCCTAGAAAGATACAAACACACACACGAGAAAAAAGAAGTTGAGTGTTAAGAAAACCTGTCCCCATACACTATTATTGGAAGGTCAGGGTACGTGAGTAATACATAAAACAATCTTGAACGAAATAAAATAAAATGAAAACTTCTGCCATTACTTTAAAACGTTCAAAAGCGAGAGTATAAATAACGTTTCCAATGCACTGGTGGTGGTGGTGGAATAGCTTAGTTTAACCCGGTAGCTGCGGGGGTCATTTTTCTAGGGTTAGGTTAGGTTAGGTTAAGTTAAAGGCCCCTCAATGTAAAATAATGAGAAAGAATCATCACTCACGCAAACCATTTCATAATATATATCAACGCATGTGTGATCAGTTTATGCATCATCTATTTTGGGGGGTTTATACCATGGCAGGAATTTGGCCCGTCGCTGCTTCACGGTAAAGCCACAAATTTGGCCCGTCGCTGCTACACGGTAAAGCCACAAATTTGGCCCATCGCTGCTACACGGTAAGGCCACAAATTTGGCCCGTCGCTGCTACACGGTAAAGCCACAAATTTGGCCCGTCGCTGCTACACGGTAAAGCCACAAATTTGGCCCGTCGCTGCTACACGGTAAAGCCACAAATTTGGCCCGTCGCTGCTACACGGTAAAGCCACAAATTTGGCCCGTCGCTGCTACCGGGTTAAACATTTATAGAAGAAAATAAACAAGTAACTAATCAGTATATAATAATCAAAATAAAAAAAAATCAAGTAGAAAATAGAAAAAAAATTGAAATATAACAAAAACTCGTTAAATCGTAGAAAAAAAAAAAACACATGGAAAAGGTGTGAGCAAAAAAGTCTGTTCCCGGACGCTCTGTCGCTGCTGGGAGGGAGGGAGATGCAGAGACAGAGAGGGAGAGGAGGGAGGGGGGCCGCGCGGCGAGTCCCGGGCGTGGAGGGAGGGGGGCCGCGCGGCGAGTCCCGGGCGCGAAGGAAATGAGTGAAATATTGGACTGGGCAGAGTTTTGTGTCCGCCGCGGTAGCAAGAGTCAGCGCTGAGCAGGTGTGTCGATGACGTGTTGGCGGGAGTCACTACGCTCACCGCCCACACACCCGCGGCTCAGAAACACCCAACTATTCTCATCACCGCGCGCCGCCTAATGTAAGTTTGTTGGCCATTGTTTTTCATATATATGTTTTTTTTTGGTATGGGTTTTGTTATGTGTTATTTTTTTTTTCTCCCTGTTGTGTTGTGTGTTGGTGTTTTCAAAGCCTACTCGACAATATTTTTTTTGTTATTTGATGCCCTTGAGCTGCAAAAAAAAAAAAAAAAGATCTAGCGCTGTCATCACCAGTACCACCATCACCACCACCATCACCACCATCACCATTACGAGAACAACCACCACCAGTACCACCACCATCACCAATAACATCATCACGTCCACCACCACCACCATAACCACCACCACCACCACATGTGCCGGCGGGGTCAGGGGTCGGGTCGGGTCACGTCAAGGGTACTATGGGGGGGAGGGGGGCCAAGGGGATGAAAGGGGGGGGGGATGTGACCTTATTGGTGGTGGTGGTGGTGGTTGGTAATTGGTTGGCACTGAGATACTGGTTAGTGAAGGGGGGAGGGGGAGGCTGCAAGTGGGGAGAGGTGGGGGAGATGTGAGAGGAGGTGAGATATTGGGGTGTTAGAGGGAGATGCTGGAAGAGGGGAGGTTGGAGGTGATGGCGGTGGACTGATGGTGGAGGGGATGGGAGGTGGAAGAGGAAGATAGTGATGATGGCAGGGGTGGTAACGGTGGTAGGGAGGAAAGAGGGAGGGAGATGAGAGAGGGGGAGCTGAGGGGAGAATGGTATTTGAGGTGAAAGGGAGGAGAGGGGAAAGTGTGTGAGGGGAGATGAGAGGAGGAAGGCGAGAAGAGGGGAGGAGGAGGAGGAGGAGGAGGAGGAGGTGAGGGGAGAGGAGTCTAGTATAGTCAATTGTAAGAAGAAGGGGAGAGGTGCGTGAGGGAGGGGAGATGAGGGGAGCTAAGTAAATGAGAGGGGTAGATGTGAAAAGTGGGGAGATGAGATTAGGGAGGTGAGGGGAGAGGAGTATAATGAGGGAGAGTGTGTGGAAGGCCGTGAGAGAAAGGGGGAGGGGAGAAGAATAGGGAGGGGAGCATAGCAAGATAGGATGGTAGGGAGGGGAAGTGAGGAGGGGAGATAAGGTGGAAAAAGGGGAAGGGAAGGAGGGAGAACACGGCTTATATTGACGGCTGGGGCAAAAACTTCGGAATGCAGAGCTATGTGGCGCCGGTTAAGGGGGGGGGGGGAGGGGGGGGGAAAGGGTGAGAGAGCTGGCCGAGGCGCCTTCTTGCATTGCCTGGTGGGACTGTTGTGACGGGGCGCTCTGTGTCCAGCCCCGTTGTTGTTGTTGTTGTTGTTGTTGTGGCTGTTGTTGTTGCCATTGGTCTTGGTCATATCAAATTATAGCTTTTGTTGTTGTTGTTGTTGTTGTTGTTGTTGTTGTTGTTGTTGTTGTTCTCCTTTTTCTTTTTCTTTCTTCTGCTTCGTCTTCGTCCTCGTCTTTTTCTTTTTTTTCCTTTTTTCTTTTTTTCTTCTTCGTTGTTGTAGTAGAATTTTTGTAGTAGTAGTAGTAGTAGTAATAGTAGTAGTAGTAGTAGTAGTAGTAGTAGTGCTGCAGGTGGCTCTCGCTATGTTACATTTCACAGGCTCTTTCATGTTTCATTCCCCTCTTCTCTCTCTCTCTCTCTCTCTCTCTCTCTCTCTCTCTCTCTCTCTCTCTCTCTCTCTCTCTCTCTCTCTCGCCAGCTTTTGTCTTTCCACCTCACAAGCATTTCCTTCCACCAATTCTCTCTCTCATCTCCACACTTCCCTTCCCCTCGCACACATTTTCCCTTCCCTCCTTTCCACAATCTCGCACATCCTGTCTCTCACCCTGACAGCGCCCTCTCTCTCTCTCTCCCTCGCTCTCCTTCCCTTCCTTCTCTTTCCCCTCTTTCCCTGTCTCCTCCCTCTTGCCTTCCTCCCACACCTCACAATTCAGTGGAAACTTTTTGTGATAGGTTTCCCACACTCGTTGTCGTGACCACCACCGCCGCTCCCTCGCCCTCCCCTGCCCCCTTAAGCCCCTCAGGTCTTAACCCGCCACAGG
>NC_066515.1:0-110000 GCF_024679095.1 Eriocheir sinensis
ACTTAAGGGATGAAATACATGTCCCTTAACCATAATATGAAGGCGGAAAAACTTAAGAGTAAAGAAAACATGGTAAAGGTAGTGAAATGGCATATTATACATACACATGCTGTTTTGGTGTTGCCGGCGGTGGCAGTGTTGCCAACGATCCGGTTAGCGATGGTATGTTTAGTTAGCGATTAGCCCACGCATGTGAGACCAGGTCCACCACGCGTAATTATTTTCTTTTTAGAACACGCACCTTTACCCACAGGGTTTTGTGAAGGTTTGGGCCGGGTATTGTATTAGGTAAAGGTGTGTGTTCTAAAAAAAAAAGAATAATAACCACCCGTGATGGACCTGGTCTCACATGCGTGGGCAAACCGCTAACTAAATGTACCATCGCTAACTGGATCATTGGCAACACTGCTCACCTCCCAATACTGCAAGAGCCACCGCGGACACCAAAACACAAAGCGCACGTATGTATAATGTGCCTTTTCACTAACTTTACCACTTTTTTCTTTACTTTTAAGTTTTTCCACCTTCATATTATGGTTAAGGGGCACGAATTTTGTCCCAAAAGTATAATATGGAGGCGTAATATCGTATTTTGGAGGCGCGTAGTGAATCTCCACAAATACCCATGTTATTTGGGTAATACTTACTAAGAAGCCGCCTCCCCCTTCGCCACTCCCTACCCCCCAAGACAAGCCTGGGGAACTGTGGGGAACCGTGTTTTTTGGGGGGGAAGCCAAAATCACTGAAAAATGGGCTTCCAAAATTTACCTTAAAAATCCCTAAATGAAGGAAAATTCCCAAGTTTCGAAAGTAAGGAAAGTCGTAACTTTATAACCTAACAGCCCCCCTCACCCCCCTGCTAACCAAGGGGGGCTGTGGCCCCCTCTGGACCCCCTACATGTATGATGCGCTGGAAAATGTTTTTGTTTTTTTTTGGTGGGGAGCATATTTAAACTACTCCAACTGAACTAACCTGCTAACGACCCCCCTCCTAACCAAGGGGGGCTGTGCCCCCCCTGGACCCCCCCACATGTAGGGAATTTTCCTTAATTTTGGGATTTTTCTAGGGGAATTTTGGAAGCCCATTTTTCAGGGATTTTGACTTCCCCCCCAAACCTTGGTTCCCCACAGTTCCCCAGGCTTGTCTTCGGGGGTAAGGGGGCTGGAGTGGCGGAGGGGGAGGCGGACTTCTTAGAAAGTATTACCTTTATTTGTATTAGTGGTGCTGCCTCCCACCCTGATGGTTACTTTTGGGCCTATCCTTCCCGGCCCAGGCTAGGCTGGTGGCCAGTTGGTATGGCCCTACCAGGTGAGAAAGCGTGTGGACCAGCGATGGCCCGGCCCCGCCCACCGCCCCGTGGCCGCCGCCGAGGCCGCCACGATGTTGCCCCCACGCCCCGGCAGGTCAAGACAGACACCGCCGCCACCTGGCCTGACCTGAGCCCCGCCTCGGACCTGTCAGCAGCACGCGGCGCCCCTCCAGGCCATGAGAGGTGTCGGCTGGTACTGGCCGAGCCGCTGTCACCGCCTTGCCACACGGGAGCCGTTCTTGCCTCCTTCACCTTGACTGGCGGACATTCACACTCACCCTCAACATGTGCCAGACTCTCCTTCCCTCTGCCTCGCCTCCCGCCACTGGGCCGCGCTGGTGCCGCCCTCAAAATGCCTCGCCAACGCCCGCCACACACCGACACGCGTGACTTTGTTTACACCAAGTCACAGAGATTTCTTGACTAGAGTGCGCGGTAAGGTCGTAGAGTGACGCCGCTGAGGCTGGTTGACGGCCATGTTGCTGTGGAGAGTGGGTTAGGAGTGAGGCTGGGGGTGGGGCGAGGTTGGGGAGGAGGTTGGGGAGGAGATGGGGAGGTTGGGGAGGGAATTTGGTTCGGCGCTGAGGAGGAGAGCCCTTTCCCAACGTCCTTCACCTCTCTGTCTGATGTTGGGGGATTTGGGGGGTGGGGAGGAGGTGGTGAGGTTGAGGGGGTGGGGAGGGGAGGAGGTTGGGGAGGAAATGGGTGAGTTGGGGGGGTGGGGAGGAGGGGGGGGTGAGGGTACGTGGTCAGTGCAAGTGTTAAGTTATCTATCAATCTATCTTTATCTATCTATCTATCAATTTCTCTATTTCTATCTATCTATCAATCTATCTATTTCTATCTATCTATTTATATCTATCTACCTGTCAATCAATCTATCTATTTCTATCTATCAATCTAGCTATTTCTATCTATCTATATATCTATCAATCTAGCTATTTCTATCTATGTATCTATTTCTATCTATCTATCAATCAATCTATCTATTTTTATCTATCTATTTATTTATGTATCTATTTCTATCTATCTATCAATCCATCTATTTATATATATCTATCAATCAATCTATCAATCATATATCTATCTATCAATCAATCTATCTATTTATATCTATCTATGTATCTATTTATATCTATCTATCAATTTATCTATTTATATCTCTCAATCTATCTATTTATATCTTTCAATCAATCTATCTATTTATATCTATCTATCAATCAATCTATTTATATCTATCTATCAATTAATCTATCTATTTCTATCTATCTATCTATCTATCTATACAATTTTGATTTGAATTTTTTTTACTAATAATGTTTATAGAACCTTTTTTATGGGGAAATAATATACCACCGTCTCCATATAGGCCGGTTCTTTTAAAGGCATCTTAGAGTATAAGGTAAATACTAAAGTGATATAGCTTTTGTCTCTCTCTCTCTCTCTCTCTCTCTCTCTCTCTCTCTCTCTCTCTCTCTCTCTCTCTCTCTCTCTCTCTCTCTCTCTCTCTTCTTTCTTTCCTTCCTCTCTCTTTCTCCTTCCTTCCTTCCTTTTTTCTTTTTTTTCCTCTCTCTCTCTCTCTCTCTCTCTCTCTCTCTCTCTCTCTCTCTCTCTCTCTCTCTCTCTCTCTCTCTCTCTCTCTCTCTCTCTCTCTCTCTCTTTTACTAGATACAAACAAATCCCAATACAGAAACATACAACTTCCAAAAGTTACAGTGAGGCGCTGCAGACTATCTTTGGCAGGAGAAAAATACAATAAGATTAAGATTAAAAGATTGAAAGATTAAAAGACTAAAAGATTAAAATTAAAAGATTAAAAATAGAATAAGATTAAGATTACAGGACGTGTCACACAGTTAAGTGTCACGTCACCTTAGCCAAGTATTCACTGCACACATAAAAGTCTGAATAGAATTAGCTTGGTAAATGTCAGTCTGTCGCACCATAGAGTTCCACAGTCTTGTGTATCGCGGCAGGAAGGAGCGGAGAAAGGTCTCAGTCCTGGCGAAGGGAACAGCCAGCTGTGCACTCCTCGTGTGAGCGTCCCTGGTGGAGTGAGGATGAGGCGTCGCCCACGGCTGCCGGAGTAAAGTAAGGTGCAGGGTGCCCTGCTTGTGGATCTTGTATATGGAGCACAAACCGCCCACGTCCCGCCTGTGCTGTAGGGGCTGTAGAGGGGTCAGCAGCTGTCCAGGAGTTACTTTTGACGTGACGATCCTCTGGGCACGGTTCTGAACCTTGTCTAGGAGACTAAGGTACGAAGGGGGCAGGCCGACCACGTCAAGGGAGCGTACTCCATGACAGAACGGACCTGGGCGTTGTACAGGTTGATTACCCCTCTAGCGTCCAGGAGGTGGGATACGCGCCTGACGCAGCTCAATCTGCTGGCAGCCTTGGCAGCTGTTTTCTGGACGTGGTTGGTGAAAGAAAGGGTGCTGTTGATTTCAACACCAAGAATGTGAATCGATGGCTTCAGAGGTAGGATCTTCACATTTTGAAGGATGGGTGGGATAGGGTTGTCCGGGGAGTGGTGCCGCCGGGAGATCAACATGACTTGGGTCTTGTCCTGGGCAAGATCCACCTGCCACCGTTGTCCCCATACGGTAATTATCTCCATCACATGGTTGATTAGGGTGACTGTAGTGTGGTGGTCAGTAGTGTCACTGGGGAAAGTTAGTGTACAGTCGTCCGCGTATGCATAGGCTTCAGGGATGAGCTAGAGGAGGTCGTTAAGGAAAACGTTCCAAAGAAGGGGTCCAAGAACACTACTTTGAGGAACACCAGCTCCAGCAGGGTGTTCTACCGAGGACTGTCCATTCACCACCACACTGAGGGTTCTGTGCCGCAGGTAGTCGTGAAGGAGGTGGAGGAGTCCGCCGTCCACACCTATGCTTCGGAGTTTGGCGATCAGACCGGAGTGCCACATTCTGTCAAATGCTCCGGCTATGTCCAGGGCAATGACAAAAACATCACGTCCTCTATCTAGGAACTGATGCCATAAAGTAGACATAAGGAGGAGAAGGTCATTAGTTGACCTGTTGCGACGAAAACCAAACTGCCTATTATTAAGAATGTGGTGTGTGGTGAAGAAGGAGGTAATCCTGTTGGCAATGATTGCTTCTAATATCTTGCCAAGTACAAGCAAAAGAGAGATCGGCCTGTAATTCTTCGGATCTGTCTTGCTTCCTTTCTTATGAATGGCTGCAACTCTCGCAACTTTCCAGAGAGAAGGCCACGTACTAGTGCTGATGCAGCATTGGAAGATGAGGGTGATGGGTTCTGCCAACTGGGCGGCACAGTGTTTGAGGATGTGAGGCGAAACACCATCCGGACCCAAAGCCTTCTTAGGATCAAGCTTTTAAATGCAGCTTAACCTCCGCTTCCGTTACAACAACTGCATCAAGGGTGGCATTGGTAAGTCGTGGCATAACAGGAGGAAGACGGTTAGGTTCAGGAATGGTCATTTTCCCTGAAAAATGGGATGCCAGCACATCAGCCTTTTCACAGCTCCGAGAAGCGACCGAACCATCCGCTTTGTTGGGGGAATGTGAGAGTCAGGAGCAAAACCTTGCTGCTCCTTAAGGGCAGCCCACCATGATTTGCTTCCCACTGAATGACTAGAGAGTTTAAGTTTAAGGTCTTCTTGCCACCGTTGTTGAGCCAGCCGTTGTACTCTTTTCATATTGGCACAGGCCTCCTTGTGTCGTTGTCTGTTAGTGTCGGTTGGGTGTCGTCTAAAGCGTGTCCAGGCTCTGCTTTTTTCATCAGCTGCCATTCTACAGTCAAACCCAAACCAAGGGCGGTCAAGTGGTTTGACCGTGAACGTACGTATGGCTGGGAACATATATGTCTTGGAGGCAGAGGATTGTATCGGTGAAGGTTCTCACTTGAGTATCAACGTCTCCTGCAAGAATGCTGTGCCAGGGAGTTTTACTCAGTGCGTCCTGGAGGCCCTCTCCAACCCCATAAAAATCCCGGCCCACCCCAGGCCAAACTTCAAATAAGCCAACTGGCAACACATCCAAACCGAGATCACAGCACAACTTAACGACACCCCTGAACAAAACCTGCTCACCCACGAAAACATCGACAACGCCATAGATCTTTGGTACGACACCATAACCACGGCAACCACAAACAACATCCCAACCACACGTTACAAAATACTCCCACACACTCACTTCACTCATGCCACAAGAACACTATTAGTCCAATTCACCGCTATTAACCTGGAGGCCAATACCAACGGCTGGTCATACGACCTCTACAGACGCTACAAACACCTGCAATCCTTACTCCAACAGAACCTCAAGGCCGACAGCAACAATTACTGGGGAGGGGTCATAGCTCAGACCGCCTCCACATACAACGAGCCCTCCACCTTCTGGAGGAAAACTAAACAACTCATGGGCTCCGATAGGCAAGAACCCCACTACCT
Organism: Eriocheir sinensis; assembly: GCF_024679095.1. Classification (NCBI taxonomy): domain Eukaryota; kingdom Metazoa; phylum Arthropoda; class Malacostraca; order Decapoda; family Varunidae; genus Eriocheir; species Eriocheir sinensis. The sequence goes on from NC_066515.1 coordinate 5,749, forward strand.
ATTCACCCCTACCAACGACAAAGCATACAGCGACAGCAACAAAGAAGCCCTCCATAGACAACACTGGACGGACATTTTTACAGACGACAATGACTTATGGGACGACGAAGAGACAGAGACGACTGTAAGGAACTTCGTGACTGACAATTTACACAGAACCACCCCCTACCCCGACGCTGACCCCACGCGACTTAACGCCGACAACGACTTCCTGACTCTAGAAATTTCCGACGACAAAATCAAAACAATCATAAGACACATGAGGAAATCCTGCCCAGGGGAAAGTGGCTTCAACAAAACCATTCTGGCAAAACTCCCGCCTCTAGCCGTAACCCGCCTTCGGAAGATCTTTAACGCCAGCCTATCCTCGGGCTACTTCCCTGAACGGTTAAAGGGGCGACACTGAAACTCATTCCTAAGGCAGGGAAAAGCCCGCACTATCCAAAATACTTTCGATCAATATCCCTCCTAGAAGTGCCGGGTAAAATTTTCGAAAAAATCATAAACCAAAGACTCAGAACCTTTCTCGAGGATAACAATAAACACCATCCCCTACAATTTGGATTCCGCCCTGGACGCGGGACAACACACGTCCTTGCCCCAGTAACTGAAGCTGTCGCCCAATCCAAAGCTGACGGTGGACAAGGTCACGTTGTGCTGAGGGACGTCACAAAGGCCTTTGACAAAGTCTGGCACCTAGGTATGCAGTACAAAATCTTACACCTTTGGCTTTCTGTCCTTCTAGAAGAGCTGCTATGCGACTTTCTAGAGGGCAGAAAGGCAAGGATAAGAATTGGGAACTACCTGGGGGCGAACATTGCACTGAGCTGCGGCGTCCTTCAGGGCAGCGTGTTGTCCCCGTCCCTTTTCACTATCTACACTGCAGACACACCACACCCACTCAGAGCCACCAACATACTATATGCTGATGACGTGACTCAAATCAGCAAATACCCGGGAAGGTCCATCAACATGGCCGAAAGAGAACTCGTCCGCGAGATTAACACAGAACGACTACGAAACTAAATGGAGAATAAAAACCAACTCAAACAAATTCACTATCATCAGGCTTGGCACCCGTAACACAGAACAACTAGTCACAAACACTAACATACACGACACGGGGCACAGCGGGAAAATCCTGGGCCTTCACGTCACATCCTACGGCTACAACAACCAAATAAACAACAGAGTCGGTTACGCTTCACGTATCCTCACTACGCTCTTCAGATTTAAACAAATGCCCTCCCAAATTAAACTCCACCTAGTAAAAACTCTGATTCTTCCAATTCTAGACTACCCGCCCATTCCGACACACGCCTTATCAACCACTCAAATACGGAAACTGCAGAAAGTACAAAACCGAGCCTCACGATTTGCTATGAATCAAAGACACCCCTACACAATGACCACAGAACAAATACACGCCGCCACCAAAACAATCCCTCTCAACATACGCTTACACCCACGAGCAGAAGAAATATGGGACCGCCTCTCTCTTCTAATATCCCCACGCTTCCCTCCCTACAAGACAACAGAGTACACATCCAGAAATACCACAACGCCTTCCTCAGCAGCCTGGAAGCGCTCAACACATACCCAACACCAATTTTTTAGTATCGAATCTAACTGTGAACTTAGCTGGCTAGGATCAACAAATGTAAACCGCACATGTGTTGGTAACCACACTTGATGTAGCCACAGAGATGGGGACCACACATCAAGTGTGTAGCCACGCATGTGCACACTATTTAGATATATATGTTAATCTATCATGTTACCAAAATGCCAAATTATGTTTCCTACAAAATAAAGAAGTAGCTAAGGTGGACAGCCCGCCATTTTTACCTCTCCTACTAATATTTCCCTCCCACCTTCCTTCCACACCCCCCCTTCTTCCCTTCACCCGCTTTTCTAAAAAAAAAAAAAAAGCCTTCCCAATTAGCCTTCCCCCACAGCCAGTTGGTGCGCTTCATCATCATCATCATCTCAAGATGACTGGGAAGGGTGATGTCAAGTGGCTGTACCGTCAGGTTCTTATGGAAACGGACAGCAACACCTCCAAAGTTTCCGCGTGTCCTGTCCCGACGGTGCCAAGCCGTGTACCCTTCAATTTGCCCATAGTTACTAGGGACGGACTAATTAAAGAATGTTTCTACTGTAGCCACAACGTCAGGCGTGTGAGGAATCACGTGAGAGTGAGTGAGGTCTCCAATGTTAGTTTGAAGACCCCTGACGTTGGCTGAAATGATGGAGAGGTAATCACGCTTGTTGGGTTGCATGAGGCCATGGATAATTACTGACTGGATGACTTGACCCTGAAGAAGCAGAGGGTGCCCAGGGCGTGGGGATTAGTTGCTCTTGTTGTGCTGGAAGCTTCCCCCGGCGACCATAGGCCTCTAGAAGGCTCCCGGAGAAACGAGCAAAGGGGCGGGGAGCAAGGCGAGCCGTCCGCGGCCAGGCGCCAGGCGGGAAGTGTTGCCAACTCGCATATATTTTTGCTACATGTTCTTGTATGATCTGAAATATACTGTAATATTCTAGACTGTACTGTTCTGGATATATATAGGAGAAGAGGGCGAGAGAGGGCCAGTCCCAGTCATAGTAAGCTAGTGTTAAGTGAAGAGTCCGAGTGAAGTATACTACTAAAGAAGAATATTAAACTACAGAAGCTGTGCAAAGTGTTTACATATCTCCCTCCCACGGAGTCTCCTGACGGCGACACGGAACCCAAGTAACACGTCCGGCATAACACTGGTGTCAGGAGTGTAGGCATTTGTTTTTCGCCATGGAGACTCGTTCCCAAGCTGCCCAGAGGGACGACATGTTGACTGAACTTTTGGAAGCCTTGAGACTACAGGGGGAGAAACAAGAAAGAGCACTCCAAGAACTCAAAGAACAACAAGAAAAAGCACACCAAGAACTCAAAGAACAACAAGAAAGAGCACAGCAACAACAAGAAGGAACACTCCAAGAACTCAAAGAACAACAAGAAAGAGCACAGCAACAACAAGAAAGAGCACAGCAACAACAAGAAGGAACACTCCAAGAACTCAAAGAACAGCTAGAAGATCGCTTTACGGGATTACAGCTACAGCTAAAAGCAGTACAAGATGGAAGTGAATCAGTGCGAAGAGAAATGACTGATGTGACCACGAACTTGGGACAACGCCTGATAGAAGTGGAGAAAGAACACACAAATCTTCAACAAGAGATGGAGGTGGTACGGGAGACGACACACAAAGAAATACTAGAAGTAAGTGACAGAGTGAAGACCTTGAAGACTGCTTGGCTGGAAACGGACAGCCAGTGCCTGCAGGGCTAGTTGTACCCAAGATGCTTCTCCTACGCAAGTCCGGGGTAGTTTGAGCCCTGTTTCGCCTGAGTTTATCCCCGCAAGAAGTTCCGCCAGCCCCATGGGTCTGCTGGGTTCGCCTGTTAGAAAGAAGCCTCAGGAGTTTGATGGCAAGGTCTCCTGGGAGGCTTACCGCGCTCAGTTTGAGCTGTTGGCAGCTCGGAACGGATGGGATGACCAAGAGTGCGCGGTACAGCTGGCCACTAGCCTGAAAGGGGCGGCGCTGGAGGTCCTTGCTCAGCTCGACAATGCGACAAAGGGCTGGCACAGGCGCTGGAGCAACGATATGGGACCAAGCACCAGAACGAGCTCTTCAGGGTTAGGTTCAGAACCCGCAACAGGAGGCGCGGCGAGTCTCTTCAGGAACTCGCTCAGGACCTTGAGAGCATGGCGCACAAGGCATACCCAGGTGCCACCCCTGACCTGCTGACGGTTTTGCTGCGTGATCAATTCATCGATGCCCTGGACAGCCCTCAGCTGAAGATACAAGTGAACCAAGCTAAGCCAACATCAATGCAGGAAGCTCTGGCACGTGCCATGGAGTTTGAGTCCTTTGTTAGGTCTAGCTTGTCAAGCTTCAGGGACGACTCGACTTCTGGCTTTAGGGCACGAAAGGGCGCTGTCAGCGACACAGACAGGTTCCAAGGAACGTGCTGGTACTGCGAGAAGGTTGGGCACAAGGAGAACGAATGCTATAAGAGGAAGAAGGAATATGAAGGTGCTAAGAAGAAGCCCAGGGAAGGACCCAAGTGCTGGACCTGTGGAGAAAAGGGCACTGGAAGAATGAGTGTCGGAAAATGTGCCCCAACGAGGAACCACCACTCGGGAAACTAAGAAGGACTGGTTCACGGGGCAACGACCAGTCTGTCCTGTACATGCCCCGAAGATATCAGTGTGCAGGAGAACCACCATGACAAGCTGCCAAGTGGAGGGCAAGGTTGACGGAGTGTTGTGGCCTGTGGTCGTCGACACAGGCTCGGAACGCACATTGGTGCGGCCTGACGTGGTGAGTCATCGTCGGCTTCCTAAGACGCCGCATCGACTGTGCGGAGTCACAGGACACTACGCAGAGCTCAGAGGCCCAGTGGACGTGAAGTTTGAGCTCGGAGGAAAGGAAGAGTTCCTCTCTGTGTACGTGGCCGACATGGATGACCCCTGCATCCTAGGTATGGATTATCTTGTCTCCCACAGGTGCGAGCTGGACTTCCGCGCTAAGCAGCTGACTGTAAGAGGAAGGAGGGTGCCACTGACGACTGTGAACAAGGAAGACCTGCCAGTGACGGTCAAGCGCACCACCATTATTCCTCCGAGGTCGGAGATGCTGTTACCCTGTCAAATTACGGGTGCCCCCCCGGCTAGCCTGTGTGTGGTAGAGAGTGGAAGTCGATACCCGGTAGAAAACGGGGTGATTGTAGGCAGTACTTTGGTAGACCCTGCTGCAGCGGAAGTGCCTGTCGTCGTGGCCAATGTCTCCTTCAGCCCAAAGAAAATAGAACAAGGGACCATGGTGGGGTTGTGCCAAGAGATTGACCAGGAACCGAGAACCTGTGTCTGCAGGAGAACCCTGACAAAGCCCCAGGAGGAGCTGCCTGACTACCTGCGCGACCTGTTTGACAGGAGCTCCAAGTGTCTAGAGGAACCCCAAGTGGAACAGCTCAGGGAGCTTCTCGTGAGAAATGCAGATGTGTTTTCCACGGGAGACCTGGACTTGGGGTGTACGGACCTGGTAGAGCACCACATCGACACAGGTAGCCACCGCCCAGTGAAGCAAGCTCCTCGAAGGATGGCACCAGCCCGTCGCAAGGAGATGGATGAGGTAATGGATGATCTCCGGCAACAGGGGTTAATTGAGCGGTCCAGCAGCCCGTGGGCGTCTGCTGTAGTGCTCGTCAGGAAAAAGGACGGTTCCCTCAGGTGCTGCGTGGACTACCGAGCCCTCAACGATCTCACCATCAAGGACTCATACCCACTCCCACGGATCGACGACACGCTCGACGCCTTGGTGGGCTCCAAGTGGTTTTCAACACTGGATATGAAGTCTGGGTATCACCAAGTCAAAATGGCGGAGCAGGACAAAGAGAAAACAGCCTTCTCCTACGGTCAAGGCCTGTGGCAGTTTAAGGTCATGCCCTTTGGCCTGTGCAACGCGCCGGCCACGTTTGAGCGGCTGATGGAGAGGGTGCTGGAGGGACTTCACTGGAAGACGGCACTCATCTACCTCGACGACGTGATTGTCTTTGGCCAGACCTTCGAGCAGGAGATGGAAAGGCTATCAGAGGTTTTCGCCCGGTTTAGAGCTGCACACCTTAAGCTCAGCCCGCAGAAATGCTGTCTGTTCCAAAAGGAGGTCCAATACTTGGGACACATCGTGAGCGAGTCTGGAGTACGCACTGATCCTGAGAAGGTGGCTGCGGTAAGGGACTGGCCGACACCCACCAACGTGAAGGAGCTGCGGAGCTTCCTCGGGTTGTGCTCATACTACCGCAGGTTTGTGAAAGGCTTCGCTACGATTGCTGCACCACTGCACCTCCTGACGAAGAAGGGGCGCAAGTTTGAGTGGACAGCGGAAACTCAGGTTGCCTTTGAGAAGCTCAAGGAGGCCCTCATCAGCTCGTCCGTACTCACCTACCCAGACCCCTCTAAGCCTTTTATACTGGACTGTGATGCCATTGATGAGGGGATTGGTGGAGTGCTGTCTCAGGCATGTGCCGACATGGAACGGGTTGTGGCCTACTTCAGCAAGAAGCTCACCCCAGCCGAGAAAAACTATTGCGTGACCCGGAAAGAACTCCTGGCAGTAGTCAAGAGCCTTGACTTTTTCCATGCTTACCTGTACGGTGCAACTTTCACCATCCGCACGGATCACGCTGCATTGCGGTGGCTGAAGTCACTGAAAAACCCTGAGGGCCAGCTTGCTCGCTGGATAGGTAAACTAGAGCAGCATCACTACACTATTGTGCACCGATCTGGACTAACACACGGTAACGCGGACAGCTTGAGCCGGCGCCCATGCCTACCGGAGTGTCAACATTGCCTCCAGAGGGAAAGCGTCCAGAATATGTGCCGCCGCACTACAGTGGAACAGACAGCGGAGGTGCCATGGGAAGACTTGGGAAAACTGCAGCGGGAGGACCGAGATCTGAGACCAATTATGGAGTGGCTGAGTCAATCATCAACGCGACCTGGGTGGAAGGTAATCTCGAGAGAAAACCCTACCACCAAGAATTACCAGACTCAGTGGGACACTCTTCGGATAGACGACGGGTGTTGCAGCGACGCTGGGTCTCTCATGATGGTCTTGACCACTACTGGTCCACGGTGTTACCTGTGAAGTCCCGGAAGGCGTCTTGAAAGAAATGCACGACAGCATCACCAGCGGACACCTAGGGGTAAAGAAGACACTGAGTCGCCTGCGCCAAAGGTTCTACTGGGTTGGCATGAGGAAGGACGTGGAAGAATGGTGTCACGCGTGTGAGGTGTGCTGTGCAAAGAAGGGCCCCAAGAAGCGTCACCGTGCCCCACTGCAACTATACCAGGTTGGAGCCCCATGGAACGGGTGGCAGTGGATATAGCAGGACCCTTTCCTCTGACGACTAACGGAAATAGGTACATCTGTGTCACAATGGATTACTTCACCAAGTGGCCGGAAGCCTACGCCATCCCCTGACCAGGAAGCCACTACCATCGCCAAGGTTTTGGTGGAGGAGTTCTTCTGTCGCTTCGGTGTGCCTAACGAGCTCCATTCCGACCAGGGAAGGAATTTTGAGTCAACAGTCCTTGCTGAGTGCTGCAAGCTTCTGGGTATCAAGAAGACCCGGACCACCCCTCTGCACCCACAGTCAGATGGAATGGTGGAGAGGTTTAATTGGACGTTGGGCCAGGAGTTGGCCAAGCAGTGCAACAATGATCAGTCTTCATGGGATCAGAAGCTGCCTGCGCTTCTCATGGCCTACAGGTCTGCCGCCCACGAGACTACGGGGTATTCACCGGCAAAGCTGATGTTTGGACGTGAGCTGCGATTGCCGGTGGACCTACTGACAGGAAGGCCTCCTGGGGAAAGCCTTCCAAGGAACGCCTCCAGTTTTGCCCGTCAACTAGAGGAACGGCTGGAAGAGGTGCACCATCAAGTCCGAGGTGCCTTGAAGTTCTCCGGGAGGCCATGAAGCGCGGTTACAATATGAGGGCAAGCCACGTTGACTTCAAGGAAGGAGACCGAGTCTGGCTTTACAACCCGCAGAGGAAGAAAGGACAGTCTCCGAAGTTACAGAGCCCCTGGGAAGGCCCTTACACTGTGCTAGAACGCCTCCGACGTGACTTACCGAATCCGGAGAACGGAAAAGACCAAGCCGAAAGTTGTCCACGTCAACCGCCTATGGAGGTACCACGGTCCGGGAAACTACACCTGGAACAACTACAGACACCCAGCAGCCGACGAAAACGCAAGGGACGTCCAGGACCGAGAGGAGGTCGACGACGACGTAGGCCTCCTGGCCCTTTCAGCCGAGGGAGATAACCTCCCGGCTTCGGCAGATGTTCCAGGGACACCCCAAGAAGCGGACGACGACGAGGCGCACCAGGAGACAGACGCGCAGGAGGCAACGAACAGAAGACAGAGACAACGCAGGCGTCCACAGCGATACGACGATTATTATGTTTTTGATTAATTCTCTAATGTTTGTACATAGTTAAGTGTGTGATCGGGACGATCACAATTAAGAGGGGGGGATAGTGTTGTGCTGGAAGCTTCCCCCGGCGACCATAGGCCTCTAGAAGGCTCCCGGAGAAACGAGCAAAGGGGCGGGGAGCAAGGCGAGCCGTCCGCGGCCAGGCGCCAGGCGGGAAGTGTTGCCAACTCGCATATATTTTTGCTACATGTTCTTGTATGATCTGAAATATACTGTAATATTCTAGACTGTACTGTTCTGGATATATATAGGAGAAGAGGGCGAGAGAGGGCCAGTCCCAGTCATAGTAAGCTAGTGTTAAGTGAAGAGTCCGAGTGAAGTATACTACTAAAGAAGAATATTAAACTACAGAAGCTGTGCAAAGTGTTTACATATCTCCCTCCCACGGAGTCTCCTGACGGCGACACGGAACCCAAGTAACACGTCCGGCATAACACCCTGATTGAGTATTCCAGTTGCTGAGCAGGGGCGGGACTGGAGCGGGGGATGGATGGAGGCAGGGCCAATTATACGACTGAGAGATGACACATGAATGGAGTTGTTCTAAGCCTGGCTAACCTTGAACTTCTGAAGGAGCTCCTCCTGCCTTTCCTCAGCAACTCGGGTACGGCACACATCAACAGTGTGTCCTAGGCGGAAACAATAATCACAGTTATTTTTTCTTCGACAATTAGACTCCGTGAGCCCCTTATGCCTGCAGTAATAACAGTACTCGGGTTGGGAAGTTGCGGAGCGTGTATGATTAACACCACCAGATGATGGTCTGGGTGCTTCATTATACCTTGAATGTACTTGGTTTGCTTGTCCCCAGTTACTATTAGTGCCGTTCCTAGAGAAGCTGGGAGCGTTGCTCCGAATGCTTCTGGGCTGGTGTGGGTTTCTTGGTTCTCTCTCTCTCTCTCTCTCTCTCTCTCTCTCTCTCTCTCTCTCTCTCTCTCTCTCTCTCTCTCTCTCTCTCTCTCTCCTTCCTTCCTTCCTTCATTCCTTCCTTCCTTCCTCTCTCTCTCTCTCTCTCTCTCTCTCTCTCTCTTATTCCTCTCTCTTTCCTTCTTTCTCTCTCTTCCTTTCTTTCTTTCTTTCTTTCTTTCTTTTTTTCTTTCTTCTTTCCCTCTTTCCTTCTTCCTTCCTTCCTTCCTTCCTCTCTCTCTCTCTCTCTCTCTCTCTCTCTCTCTCTCTCTCTCTCTCTCTCTCTCTCTCTCTCTCTCTCTATTTTTTCTTTTTTTACTTTTCTCTTCCCCCTCCACTTTCTCTCTCTCTCTCTCTCTCTCTCTCTCTCTCACTCTCTCTCTCTCTCTCTCTCTCTCTCTCTCTCTCTCTCTCTCTCTCTCTCTCTCTTTGTAACTTTTCCTTACTTTTCCTCGGTGTTCAATACTGACAGTCCTCCCACCACTACCACCAACACCAGTACTAATGTAAATCCCGAGCATGCATTGCCTAACTTTGAAATAAAACCCGATGAAGTCCTTAAAGCCTTCTAATCACTTAAAACAAAGCATCTCCACTCTTTCATCTCTATACTGTCCAAATTCCCAGTGCAAGAGTTCACCAGCATCTCCACTTTTTCATCTTATAATGTGAATATGAATAAGAATAAGAATATGAATATGAATAAGAATAAGAATATGAATATGAATATCAATATGAATATGAATATGAATAAGAATATGAATATGAATATGAATAAAAATAAGAATAAGAATATGAATAAGAATAAGAATATGAATATGAATATGAATAAGAATATGAATAACAATAAGAATAAGAATAAGAATATGGATATGAATATGAATATGAATATGAATAACAATAAGAATAAGAATAAGAATATGGATATGAATATGAATATGAATATGAATATGAATAAGAATATGAATAACAATAAGAATAAGAATAAGAATATGGATATGAATATGAATATGAATATGAATAACAATAAGAATAAGAATAAGAATATGGATATGAATATGAATATGAATATGAATATGAATAAGAATATGAATAACAATAAGAATAAGAATAAGAATATGGATATGAATATGAATATGAATATGAATAAGAATATGAATATGCATATGAATATGAATATGAATATGAATATGAATAAGAATATGAATAACAATAAGAATAAGAATAAGAATATGGATATGAATATGAATATGAATATGAATAAGAATATGAATATGAATAAGAATATGAATAAGAATATGAATATGAATAAGAATATGAATAAGAATATGAATATGAATAAGAATATGAATAAGAATATGAATAAAAATATGAATATGAATAAGAAGAAAATATGAATATGAATAAGAATGAATATGAATAAGAATATGGAATATGGAATATGAATATGAAATATGAATATGAAATATGAATATGAAATATAAATGTGAATATGAATATGGAATATGAATAAGAATGAATATGAATAAGAATATGAATAAGAATATAAAAATGAATAAGAATATGAATAGGAAAAGAATATGAAGAGATATGAGGAGAAGAAATATGAAGAAGAGAAGAGATAAGAAGAGAAGAGAAGCGATAGTATGTGGAGGAGAGAGATATGAAGAGAGATATGAAGAGAGATATGAAGAGATATGAAGAGAAGAGATACGTATGTGGAGAAGAGAGATATGAAGAGAAATATGAAGAGAAATGAAGAGAAATATGAAGAGAAATGAAGAGAAATATGAAGAGAAATGAAGAGAAATATGAAGAGAAATGAAAAGAAATATGAAGAGCTCTTTTCTCTGAATATGAGCCACGATGCACAAATTAAGTCCAATTCAGGCAAGGCGTCTCCTGCGGTCACGGACCATCCTGCTTGTTTTGATCTGTGCTGAGGCCGAAAACATCTGTTGCGCGTGTGATAGGAAGAACGCTCCTTGCCACCGGTACCGGCGGCTAGATGCCAATAAAAGACATCAGAAACTGTCCGTGTGATAGGACCTTAAGACTTAGCTGTGTGAGTGAAGCCCGCCCACACGTGAGATGCATACTCCATACGAGGGCGGACAAGGCCCCTGTAAATGGATAGCAGCTGTGCGGGGGAGAAGAACTGGCGGAGACGGTACAGAAAGCCCAGCCTCGAGGAAGCTGATTTAGTAAGAGAGGAGATATGAAGTTTCCAGTTGAGATTTTGAGTTAAGGATAGACCGAGGATGTTTAGTGTTGAAGAAGGTGATAGCTGAGTGTTGTCAAGGAATAGGGGATAGTTGTTTGGAAGACTGTGTCGAGTGGATAGGTGGATAAACTGTTTTTTTGAGGCCTTGAAGGACACCAGGTTCTTCTTATATATATATATATATATATATATATATATATATATATATATATATATATATATATATATATATATACACACACACACACACACACACACACACACACACACACACACACACACACACACACACACACAGGCACACACACACACACACATTCTCTTTGGAAAGAAAACATCGCCTTCAAGCGAAGTTAATCGAATGTTTCCACGGTCTTAATGGCTTAACGAATATGGACAAATTCCAATTGTTCATCACCGGTGACGTCACAAACGACAAATATTGGCACAGAAGTTAAGTTTTAATAAATTAATTCTGACTGCACGATTTTTTGTTTCCCCGACACTTTAAAACGAGAATGAAACAACAGCCAACTTTTAATAATTAAATGCAACACGGTTGATTATTTTAATAATAAACTTGACCGCCGCTTCCTGCATCTAAATATTTCCTGAGTCGAAGTACAATTGGTGGCCATTAACTCTGATGCATTTTCACTTTGATTTAATTGAGGAATTTGTTTTGGAAAATCTCTCTCTCTCTCTCTCTCTCTCTCTCTCTCTCTCTCTCTCTCTCTCTCTCTCTCTCTCTCTCTCTCTCTCTCTTTTCGTGTTAAGATTTTCTTTTTCACACCCTCTTCTACACACACACACACACACACACACACACACACACAATGTAGCAAGAAACTCGTTTAAAATTTTCACGAAAAGCTTGTCATTTTTACGTTTTTCGCACATAAGTTCCGGAATAGTTTGGAGGTTAATTACATCACGTCTGAGGCTGCCTGTCACGTGTGTGTGTGTGTGTGTGTGTGTGTGTGTGTGGAGAGAGAGAGAGAGAGAGAGAGAGAGACGTGGATTAATACATGCTCAGACCGCACAAAACAAATAAGGTGATGTGTTTTAAACCTAAACGAAACTGTTTCCCAAACAGCCGCAAAACTTTACATTTCTGCCTTAGTATATATTGAGATGAAGGAAGTTGCGCGAGGAAATAAGTTTCCATCGCGTCTTACAGCCTGGTGAGGAAAAAACAGTGCGGAGTTTATTTGCTTACTTTCAAGTTTTATTCCTTTATTTCTCATTCGAGACGTGTCGTCGTTGGTGAACAATTTGGAAGCATCTGGAACACCTCACCTGCCCAACATAACGGCCTTGCAGCTCGAAGGATGATGTGATTTTTTTTTTTCCAGAAAGCTCTATATGAGAAATCAGTTTTTCGTTCCAGGTGAGTCTTCGTGATATTTGTGACAGGAAACAATGAGATGTCCACCACCGCTTTTCTTTTAGCCGACATTATAATCACTCACTACCTTTGTTGCGGTGTTTGTGTTCTTGTCCTTAGAGCAGTAGGCCATCGCAATAATCGTGAGTTTGTTGTGATTCTGGCTCTTCCTGAGCAAGCAGTCTGACAAAGTTTGTCTATTGTCAGTGTTTTATATATATATATATATATATATATATATATATATATATATATATATATATATATATATATATATATATATATATATATATATATATTACGTTGAAGCTTGTTGCACCGGTAGGCTTGGTGTGTCTTGGTGCAGGCAAGTGTTTATAGGGGCGCCATCTTTTCTTGCTCATGCAGCCCCCAGGAACTGATTCTTGAATGACTTGGACGGTTCTTCTAGAGACCGGGTTCAGGACATCATGTGGATAACATAACATAAGAACGTAAGGAGTCTGCAAGGGGCCAGTTGGCCTATACAAGGCAGCTCCTGTGCACTCAACCACACCTTACCTCACCATCCATGGCTTTATCTAACCTCTTCTTAAATGTATCTAAGGTATTGACACCCACAACACGGTGCCTGAAGAAAACTCAGGTGGTAGCAGCGGATTCGATGATGATGATGATTATTAGGGCGGTCTGTCTTGGCGCCGCAACTTCGGGGTCATTTGGCGCCGAATCTAATACAAATTAATTCTCTTATAAAACTATATTAGCTTAAAATTAAAAACGTGATAAAACCAACACTAATAAAATCATATAAAACCAGTTAAAAATTAAACCATGTTAAAATACAACTATAAAAGGCCAATAAAAACTACAGAAGGTTGAGGACGCCAGCCTCCTGTAGGAAGCCATAAACGTCATGTCCCGGGAAGAATGCCTCCTCCCCAGCACCAGAGAGAGAGAGAGGGAAACTCCCATCTCCGCCCCGGCACCGGGGGAGGTACCGCTCTCGCAGTTCCTCCAGACTGGGGCACTCGACCAGCAGGTGCCGAACAGTCAAGGGGACCAAACATAGGAATACATAGGAATACATAGTGTTATGCCGGACGTGTTACTTGGGTTCCGTGTCGCCGTCAGGAGACTCCGTGGGAGGGAGATATGTAAACACTTTGCACAGCTTCTGTAGTTTAATATTCTTCCTTAGTAGTACACTTCACTCTGACTCTTCACTTACCACTAGCTTACTAAGACTGGGACTGACTCTCTCTCGCCCTCTTCTCCTATATATATCCAGAACAGTACAGTCTAGAATATTACAGTATATTTCAGATCATACAAGAACATGTAGCAAAAATATATGCGAGTTGGCAACACTGCCCGCGGGGCGCCGGGCCGCGCCCGGGGGGGCGCGGACGGCTCGCCTTCCTCCCCGCCCCTTTGCTCGTTTCTCCGGGAGCCTTCTAGAGGCCTATGGTCGCCGGGGGAAGCTTCCAGCACAACACTATCCCCCCCTCTTAATTGTGATCGTCCCGATCACACACTTAACTATATACAAACGTAAGAGAATTAATCAAAAACATAATAATCGTCGTATCGCTGTGGACGCCTGCGTTGTCTCTGTCTTCTGTTCGTTGCCTCCTGCGCGTCTGTCTCTTGGTGCGCCTCGTCGTCGTCCGCTTCTTGGGGTGTCCCTGGAACATCTGCCGAAGCCGGGAGGTTATCTCCCTCGGCTGAAAGGGCCAGGAGGCCTACGTCGTCGTCGACCTCCTCTCGGTCCTGGACGTCCCTTGCGTTTTCGTCGGCTGGTGGGTGTCTGTAGTTGTTCCAGGTGTAGTTTCCCGGACCGTGGTACCTCCATAGGCGGTTGACGTGGACAACTTTCGGCTTGGTCCTTTCCGTTCTCCGGATTCGGTAAGTCACGTCGGAGAGGCGTTCTAGCACAGTGTAAGGGCCTTCCCAGGGGCTCTGTAACTTCGGAGACTGTCCTTTCTTCCTCTGCGGGTTGTAAAGCCAGACTCGGTCTCCTTCCTTGAAGTCAACGTGGCTTGCCCTCATATTGTAACCGCGCTTCATGGCCTCCCGGAGAACTTCAAGGCACCACGGACTTGATGGTGCACCTCTTCCAGCCGTTCCTCTAGTTGACGGGCAAAACTGGAGGCGTCCTTGGAAGGCTTTCCCAGGAGGCCTTCCTGTCAGTAGGTCCACCGGCAATCGCAGCTCACGTCCAAACATCAGCTTTGCCGGTGAATACCCGTAGTCTCGTGGGCGGCAGACCTGTAGGCCATGAGAAGCGCAGGCAGCTTCTGATCCCATGAAGACTGATCATTGTTGCACTGCTTGGCCAACTCCTGGCCCAACGTCCAATTAAACCTCTCCACCATTCCATCTGACTGTGGGTGCAGAGGGGTCCGGGTCTTGATACCCAGAAGCTTGCAGCACTCAGCAAGGACTGTTGACTCAAAATTCCTTCCCTGGTCGGAATGGAGCTCGTTAGGCACACCGAAGCGACAGAAGAACTCCTCCACCAAAACCTTAGCGATGGTAGTGGCTTCCTGGTCAGGGATGGCGTAGGCTGCCAGCCACTTGGTGAAGTAATCCATTGTGACGCAGATGTACCTATTTCCGTTCGTCGTCAGAGGCAAGGGTCCTGCTATATCCACTGCCACCCGTTCCATGGGGCTCCAACCTGGTATAGGTGCAGTGGGGCACGGTGACGCTTCTTGGGGCCCTTCTTTGCACAGCACACCTCACACGCGTGACACCATTCTTCCACGTCCTTCCTCATGCCAACCCAGTAGAACCTTTGGCGCAGGCGACTCAGTGTCTTCTTTACCCCTAGGTGTCCGCTGGTGATGTTGTCGTGCATTTCTTTCAAGACGCCTACCGGGACTTCACAGGTAACACCGTGGACCAGTAGTGGTCAAGACCATCATGAGAGACCCAGCGTCGCTGCAACACCCCGTCGTCTATCCGAAGAGTGTCCCACTGAGTCCAGTAATTCTTGGTGGTAGGGCTTTCTCTCGAGATTACTTCCACCCAGGTCGCGTTGACGACTGACTCAGCCACTCCATAATTGGTCTCAGATCTCGGTCCTCCGCTGCAGTTTTCCCAAGTCTTCCCATGGCACCTCCGCTGTCTGTTCCACTGTAGTGCGGCGGCACATATTCTGGACGCTTTCCTCTGGAGGCAATGTTGACACTCCGGTAGGCATGGGCGCCGCTCACGCTGTCCGCGTTACCGTGTGTTAGTCCAGATCGGTGCACAATAGTGTAGTGATGCTGCTCTAGTTTACCTATCCAGCGAGCAAGCTGGCCCTCAGGGTTTTTCAGTGACTTCAGCCACCGCAATGCAGCGTGATCCGTGCGGATGGTGAAAGTTGCACCGTACAGGTAAGCATGGAAAAGTCAAGGCTCTTGACTACTGCCAGGAGTTCTTTCCGGGTCACGCAATAGTTTTTCTCGGCTGGGGTGAGCTTCTTGCTGAAGTAGGCCACAACCGTTCCATGTCGGCACATGCCTGGGACAGCACTCCACCAATCCCCTCATCACTGGCATCACAATCCAGTATAAAAGGCTTAGAGGGGTCTGGGTAGGTGAGTACGGGCGAGCTGATGAGGGCCTCCTTGAGCTTCTCAAAGGCAACCTGAGTTTCCGCTGTCCACTCAAACTTGCGCCCTTCTTCGTCAGGAGGTGCAGTGGTGCAGCAATCGTAGCGAAGCCTTTCACAAACCTGCGGTTGTATGAGTACAACCCTAGGAAGCTCCGCAGCTCCTTCACGTTGGTGGGTGTCGGTCCCTTACCGCAGCCACCTTCTCAGGATCAGTGCGTACTCCAGCCTCGCTCACGATGTGTCCCAAGTATTGGACCTCCTTTGGAACAGACAGCATTTCTTCGGGCTGAGCTTAAGGTGTGCAGCTCTAAACCGGGCGAAAACCTCTGATAGCCTTTCCATCTCCTGCTCGAAGGTCTGGCCAAAGACAATCACGTCGTCGAGGTAGATGAGTGCCGTCTTCCAGTGAAGTCCCTCCAGCACCCTCTCCATCAGCCGCTCAAACGTGGCCGGCGCGTTGCACAGGCCAAAGGGCATGACCTTAAACTGCCACAGGCCTTGACCGTAGGAGAAGGCTGTTTTCTCTTTGTCCTGTTCCGCCATTTTGACTTGGTGATACCCAGACTTCATATCCAGTGTTGAAAACCACTTAGAGCCCACCAAGGCGTCGAGCGTGTCGTCGATCCGTGGGAGTGGGTATGAATCCTTGATGGTGAGATCGTTGAGGGCTCGGTAGTCCACGCAGCACCTGAGGGAACCGTCCTTTTTCCTGACGAGCACTACAGCAGACGCCCACGGGCTGCTGGACCGCTCGATTAACCCTTGTTGCCGGAGATCATCCATTACCTCATCCATCTCCTTGCGACGGGCTGGTGCCATCCTTCGAGGAGCTTGCTTCACTGGGCGGTGGCTACCTGTGTCGATGTGGTGCTCTACCAGGTCCGTACACCCCAAGTCCAGGTCTCCTGTGGAAAACACATCTGCATTTCTCACGAGAAGCTCCCTGAGCTGTTCCACTTGGGGTTCCTCTAGACACTTGGAGCTCCTGTCAAACAGGTCGCACAGGTAGTCAGGCAGCTCCTCCTGGGGCTTCGTCAGGGTTCTCCTGCAGACACAGGTTCTTGGTTTCTGGTCGATCTCTTGGCACAACCCCACCATGGTCCCTTGTTTTATTTTCTTTGGGCTGAAGGAGACATTGGCCACGACGACAGGCACTTCCGCTGCAGCAGGGTCTACCAAAGTACTGCCTACAATCACCCCGTTTTCTACCGGGCATCGACTTCCACTCTCTACCACACACAGGCTAGCCGGGGGGGCACCCGTAATTTGACAGGGTAACAGCATCTCTGACCTCGGAGGAATAATGGTGGTGCGCTTGACTGTCACTGGCAGGCCCTCCTTGTGTACAGTCGTCAGTGGCACCCTCCTTCCTCCTACAGTCAGTTGCTTAGCGCGGAAGTCCAGCTCGCACCTGTGGGAGACAAGATAATCCATACCTAGGATGCAGGGGTCGTCCATGTCAGCAACGTACACAGAGAGGGACTCTTCCTTTCCTCCGAGCTCAAACTTCACGTCCACTGGCCCTCTGAGCTCTGCATAGTGTCCAGTGACTCCGCACAGTCGATGCGACGTCTTAGGAAGCCGACGATGACTCACCACGTCAGGTCGCACGAATGTGCGTTCCGAGCCTGTGTCGACGACCACAGGCCACAACACTCCGTCAACCTTGCCCTCCACTTGGCAGCTCGTCATGGTGGTTCTCCTGCACATTGATATCTTCGGGGCATGTACAGGACAGACTGGTCGTTGCCCCCGTGAACCAGTCCTTCTTAGTTTCCCGAGTGGTGGTCCCTCGTTGGGGCACATTTTCCGACACTCATTCTTCCAGTGCCCCTTTTCTCCACAGGTCCAGCACCTGGGCTTCTTCTTAGCGCCACCTTCATATTCCTTCTTCCTCTTATAGCATTCGTTCTCCTTGTGCCCAACCTTCTCGCAGTACCAACACGTTCCTTGGAACCTGTCTGTGTCGCTGACAGCGCCCTTTCGTGCCCTAAAGCCAGAAGTCGAGTCGTCCCTGAAGCTCGACAAGCTAGACCTAACAAAGGACTCAAACTCCATGGCACGTGCCAGAGCTTCCTGCATTGATGTTGGTTTAGCTTGGTTCACTTGTATCTTCAGCTGAGGGCTGTCCAGGGCATCGATGAATTGATCACGCAGCAAAACCGTCAGCAGGTCAGGGTGGCACCTGGGTATGCCTTGTGTGCCATGCTCTCAAGGTCCTGAGCGAGTTCCTGAAGAGACTCGCCGCGCCTCCTGTTGCGGGTTCTGAACCTAACCCTGAAGAGCTCGTTCTGGTGTTTGGTCCCATATCGTTGCTCCAGCGCCTGTGCCAGCCCGCTGTAGCTGCCCTTTGTTGCATTATCGAGCTGAGCAAGGACCTCCAGCGCCGCCCCTTTCAGGCTAGTGGCCAGCTGTACCGCGCACTCTTGGTCATCCCATCCGTTCCGGGCTGCCAACAGCTCAAACTGAGCGCGGTAAGCCTCCCAGGAGACCTTGCCATCAAACTCCTGAGGCTTCTTTCTAACAGGCGAACCCAGCAGACTCATGGGGCTGGCGAAACTTCTTGCGGGAATAAACTCAGGCGAAGCAGGGCTCATACTACCCCGGACTTGCGTAGAAGAAGCATCTTGGGTACAACTAGCCCCTGCAGGCATTGGCTGTCTGTTTCCAGCCAAGCAGTCTTCGAGGGCCTTCACTCTGTCACTTACATCACAAACTGCCTGTTCTGTACGGTTCACCTTTCCCTGCACTTCTAATATTTCTTTGTGTGTCGTCTCCCGTACCACCTCCATCTCTTGTTGAAGATTTGTGTGTTCTTTCTCCACTTCTGTCAGGCGTTGTCCCAAGTTCGTGGTCACATCAGTCATTTCTCTTCGCACTGATTCACTTCCATCTTGTACTGCTTTTAGCTGTAGCTGTAATCCTGTGAAGCGATCTTCTAGCTGTTCTTTGAGTTCTTGGAGTGTTCCTTCTTGTTGTTGCTGTGCTCTTTCTTGTTGTTCTTTGAGTTCTTGAAGTGTTCCTTCTTGTTGTTGCTGTGCTCTTTCTTGTTGTTCTTTGAGTTCTTGGAGTGTTCTTTCTTGTTGTTCTTTGAGTTCTTGGTGTGC
The DNA here is from genome assembly GCF_024679095.1 of Eriocheir sinensis. Taxonomy (NCBI): domain Eukaryota; kingdom Metazoa; phylum Arthropoda; class Malacostraca; order Decapoda; family Varunidae; genus Eriocheir; species Eriocheir sinensis. The sequence goes on from NC_066515.1 coordinate 24,998, forward strand.
TTTTTCTTGTTGTTCTTTGAGTTCCTGGAGTGCTCTTTCTTGTTGTTGCTGTGCTCTTTCTTGTTTCTCCCCCTGTAGTCTCAAGGCTTCCAAAAGTTCAGTCAACATGTCGTCCCTCTGGGCAGCTTGGGAACGAGTCTCCATGGCGAAAAACAAATGCCTACACTCCTGACACCAGTGTTATGCCGGACGTGTTACTTGGGTTCCGTGTCGCCGTCAGGAGACTCCGTGGGAGGGAGATATGTAAACACTTTGCACAGCTTCTGTAGTTTAATATTCTTCCTTAGTAGTACACTTCACTCTGACTCTTCACTTACCACTAGCTTACTAAGACTGGGACTGACTCTCTCTCGCCCTCTTCTCCTATATATATCCAGAACAGTACAGTCTAGAATATTACAGTATATTTCAGATCATACAAGAACATGTAGCAAAAATATATGCGAGTTGGCAACACTTCCCGCCTGGCGCCTGGCCGCGCCCCGTGGGGCGCGGACGGCTCGCCTTCCTCCCCGCCCCTTTGCTCGTTTCTCCGGGAGCCTTCTAGAGGCCTATGGTCGCCGGGGGAAGCTTCCAGCACAACAATAGGAACAGACACCAGAAGACCTATCGGTCTACGGCGAGGGTGTCTGTTTACTACCGCTACTACTAGTAATCTACGTGTGGTAGGATAGGACAGAAAAGACAAAGGCTCCTCCCCACCCACCTCTCCCTCCGGCAACGTGCCGGCAGGAAATAGAAGAGAACACCATGTACCTTTAAGGAAGAGAGGGCCATGGAAATTTTGAAGTAAAAAAAAGAAATAAGAGGAAATTACTACCCTTAACTTACACTACTGGTAACCTAAGCTGTGGGGAAAAATGACTTCATTATATAAGAGCATAAGAACATAGAAATACAGGGAGACTGGAAGAGGACGAGTGGCCTACACAGGGCAGCCCCAGAATCCCCCCTAATACCCACGATGGGTGAGGTGTAGTTTCAGGGGAATAGGTGGAGGCTTGATCCTCGTTTTACCGGCGGTACTAGGCACGCACCAGTAATCTGTCACCTTACTGCACCCACACCTCACTCCACCTGTCATGCGGACATTAACTGTTGCTTTACTCTATTGTTGACTTTCGCTACTTGCAATCTAGGTTGTGGGGGAGAATTATATGAATATAGGTTGAGGTCTTGCTGCAATCTATCTGAAAACATGCGAAAAAGGGTCAGTATAATCTTATATCCCTGAAGTACTTAACCAAAGAAGACTAAAAACTATTGATACTCTGTGCGCTAACTACTGACGGTGGGAGTCTATTCCAGTGATCGACGACTCTGTTATTGAAAAAACTTCTGCGCACCAATGTGTTACATCGATTTCCCTTTAACTTCATACCGTTGCTGCGTGTTCTTGTGTTGGTGTCTCTCTGAAATAGACTATCTGGGTTAATATTGTCTAATCCATTAAGGATTTTGAACACTTCAGTTAAGTCCCCTCTTATCCTTCGCTTTTTTAGGGAAAACATATCTAAACGCTTTAAACGCTCGTCATATGGCAAGTTTCGGAGCGCTGGAATTTGTTTGGTTGCTCGTCGCTGTATCTTTTCTAGCAAAACTTGATCTTTGATATAGTTCGGTGACCAGAACTGAATGGTGTATTCTAGGTGTGGTCTTACAAATGCTAAATATAATCTCTTCATAAGTTCGGGTGATTTATAATCAAAGTTTCTTGAGATTAATCCCAACATCATATTGGCTTTTTTATTCGCTGCAGAACATTGATCACTCATTTTAATTAAGAGTGTTACTGATAATGACACCAAGATCTTTTTCTTGTTTTACTTCGCTGAGCTCATGTCCTTGAATCAGATATTTAAAGTTAGGATTTTTGTCACCGATGTGCATTACTTTACATTTATCTACGTTAAAACTCATTTGCCATTTTCCGCTCCAGTCGGCAAGTCTTATTAAGTCTGATTGAATGTTCTCGCAACTTTGACTGTTCATTACGTACCTCCTAATTTGGTGTCTTCGGCGAATTTGGCTACTTTTGATAGCATATCAGTTTCTAGGTCGTTCACGTAAATTATGAATAGTGTTGGCCCCAGGACCGAACCTTGGGGAACGCCACTGGTGACGGGTTGCCAATCCGATGCTTCACCATTAAGAGCTACACGTTGTTCTCTGTCGGTGAGCCAGTCATGAATCCACGCACATAGATGGTCGTTAATACCGTGGGAACGCAGTTTTGAAATAAGCCTAACGTGAGGAACTTTATCAAACGCTTTCTGAAAATCTAGGTAAATTACGTCATATGGGCTTCGGGCGTCCCAACATGTATAAACATCGTTGAAAAAGGTTAATAGGTTGATAAGGCAAGACCGATTACTAGGAAATCCATGCTGACTATCAGTTATCAATTCATTTGTTTCAAGGAAAGTGGTAATTTTATCCCTGCTTATTTTTTCGAATAGTTTAATTAGGACAGACATAAGGCTGATAGGACAATAATTACTGGCTTGTTTTTTGTCTCCTTCTTTAAAGATCGGGGTAATATTGGCCTTTTTCCACTCGAGAGGCACACTGGCCTGTGCTTATGACTTGTTGAATATTAATGTTATGGGTAATTCTAGCTGTTGACTAAAACAGTCATCACGGTAGGGCTGGACTCCCCGGGACATGAGGAAGCCATGTGTATATCTTGTGTGGCCCACCCTAAGGCGGACCAGGACAGTCTCCCTCCTACGATTTCTTATATGGGAGTACGACCAGGGACGCACAGCCCTGGTTGTAACTTCCCCCATCTTTCTTGTGGCAGTCACAGCCGCCCACCTGGCCTGCCACACACTCTGGAGTGCAGACCACACGGTGGGGTACAAGTCCCTAAGTGGATGAGCGCACTGTGAGGAAGGACGAGAAGCAGCGGCCCGCGCCACCTCATCGGCCTCCTCATTACCACGCACAGAGACGTGGGCAGGTACCCAACAGAAGGTCACCTGATGCCCACGCCGTTTTGCTAAAACTAGCCAGCTATAATATCGAAAATGATAGGGTGGGTGCTCCTAAGATATTCTATTGCGGTCAGGGCTGCCTGTGAGTCAGAGTAAATAGTATAAGTATCGAAAGGTAGAGTAAAAATGGTGCGAATTGCTAAAAGAATGGCAGATAGCTCTGCGGTAAAGATTGAGGCGATAGCAGGCAAATTTCCAGAACGGGAAAAGTCTGAAAAGACAGCTCCAAATCTAACGCCAGCATCGGATTTGGAGCCGTCCGTGTATACTGGTACAGAGGTGGCGTGACTAGTTGTGTGGGACAGGAACAGCTGTCGAGCAGTAGTCGTTGGGATGCTTGCTTTGTTAAAGTTAAAATACCGGCAGAACTGTGTGTTTGGGATCTCCCACGGTGTGATGGGGGGTACCTGGTTAACTGCTATTAGGAAGTACGGTAGTGAAAGATCCCCAATGACATTCCGGACACGAAAACCAAAGGGGCGGGGTAAGATAGGCTTGTTTCTGTATTTTATATCTACATTAGTGTCTATGGCAATGGTGTAGGCAGGGTTGTTAGGTTGACGTTGTAGTCTGAACCAGTACTTGATTAGATGGCCGACTATCTTCAAGTCTAAAGGTGGCACTCCTGCGTCAACTAAAAGGCTTGATATAGGGGATGATCTGAAGGCACCTGTTGACAGTCGAACTGCAGCGTGATGGACTGCATCAAGTGTGCGGAGACGGGCAGTTGTTGCCGAAGTGTATACTTCGCAGCCGTAGGACAGTCTCGACCCGATGAGTGCCTGGTAAAGGCGTAGGAGTATAGTGCGATCAGCGTCCCAAGAAGTGCATGACAGAACACGAAAGAGATCTAGCGACCTAATGCACTTTGATTTTAAAGCTTTTAGATGTGGAAGCCATGTGATTGATTGATTGATTGATTTGGGATTTCCTTCGTGGCGCCGCAACATCTTGGGTCATATGGCGCCGGAGTGCGTAATAAAATGGAAAGCAAATTAGTAAAATAATTTTAGTTTAGAAAATTCTATCCATGGACCAAAGTATGTTGAGGGGTATTAAAAAGTGTTCTAAAATGGTCCATTAGAATAACTTCAGCGTTTAAAAGACTACAGGAGATGGAGAACGCCCACCTCCCGCAAATACCCCATGACGTCATATCCCGGGGTGAGCACCTTTTCCCCCAGCATTAGGGAGAGGGAAAAATTTCCATCTACATGACACCGGGAGAGGTACTGCTCACGCAGGTCCTGCAGACTGGGGCACTCGACCAGCAAGTGCCGGACAGTCATGGGGACCAAGCAGTCGTCGCAGTAAGGCTGCACACCCCGAGACATGAGGAAGCCTTGTGTGTAGCGTGTGTGACCCGTCCTCAGGCGGGCCAGAACGGTTTCCGTTTTGCGACACTTTATGTGGGAGTAAGACCACGGACGTCTTGCCCTGGTCGTGACTTCCCCCATCTTGGTGGTGGCAGTCATATCCTCCCATCTGGCCTGGCACACGCTATCAGCGGTGGCTCGGATGTTAGGGTACAAGTCTTTGCAGGGAAGTGGGCGAAGGTGAGGTGCAGCAGCAGGGACAGGCCGGGTAGCCGCCGCCTTGGCCAGCCGATCGGCCTGGGGACCCAGCAAAAGGCCACCCGACTACCTCGACGGTTTAATAAGTAAAGCCATTCTAAAATCGATAAAATAAGGGGATGACAGTAATCACGGGCCGCTATAGCAGCCAGTGCGCTACGAGAGTCGCTATAAACAGTAAAGGAGTTCTGGGGGAGACTAAACATAATTTTGAGAGCTAGTAAGATAGCGGAAGTTTCAGCCGTAAAGACTGACGCCACTCTAGGAAGGCTAACGCCCCGGCAGAAGGTGGGAAAGACGACACTGAAGCCTGCTCCAGTGTCCGACTTAGACCCATCCGTATAGACGGGAACAGAGCCCTCGTGAGAAGAGAAGTGCTCTAAAAATAAGGACTGTGCTGCGTAACAGGGGAGGGAGCTCTTTTGGTCCGTTATAGGTCTACACACTTCTACGCTGGGAAACTGCCAATAGCCCACCCTCGGGATGCGGTGGGGACAAACAGTGAATGGAGGAACTGCCCAGGCTGCCATAAGTGACTGCACCCTATATCCAAAAGGTTTAGGGAAACTCGGCCGAGCGTCATACACGCGAGAGCGAGAATCTTGGGAGGCGGTAACACAAGGCACAGAATCTGGAAGGCGGTGAGTCCGATACCAGCATCTCAGCATTAAAGACCTCCGGCGCAGGTCCAAGGAATGCATGCCGGCATCCACTAACATACTAGCAATCGGACATGACCTAAAGGCTCCTGTTGCAAGACGGACCCCAGCATGATGCACAGAGTCCAACATACGGAGACGAGCATCCGACGCAGATGAATATATCTCGCACCCATACTCCAGTTTCGGAAGTATAAGTGATCTGTGCAACATGAGGAGGGTCTGGCGATCCGCACCCCAAGAGGTATGGGCTAAAACTCTAAGGAGGTTAATTGCCTTCAAACAAGTTGCCTTGATATACCGGAGGTGAGGGACCCAGGTCAGCCTTGCATCGAATATCAGCCCAAGAAATCGGGTCTCCTCCACACATGAGATTCTGCGACCGTAGAAGTATAGGTCTGGGTCCGGTGGACTCCATGAATACGGCAGAAGTGCATGGCCACAGTCTTAGTTTGGGAGAACCGAAAACCTTGAGTTTCAGCCCACGTGGATATCCTGTTAAGTGCCAGCTGTAATTTTCGTTCTATCAGTGACATCCTGGATCCAGAGACTGAGATGGACAGGTCATCGACATACAAACTCCCTCGGACTCCTTCTGGTAGTAAACTAATAACGCTGTTGATGGCCACGGCGAAGAGAGTAACACTGAGAATACTCCCTTGCGGCACACCATCTTCTAAAAGAAGAGCATCAGAGTGCATGTCTCCCACCCTCACCCTCAAGAAACGATTCGATAAAAACTGTTTGATAAAAATCGGGAGCCGGCCACGAAGACCAAACGCATGGAGGGAAAGTAAGATGCCATGACGCCAGGCAGTGTCATACGCTTTTTCCAAATCAAAGAACACTGTAACTTGGTGTTGGTTGGAGGCGAAGGCCTCACATATAGATGACTCCAAAGATAGAAGGGCGTCTGAGGTGGATCGCATTTTGCGAAAACCATATTGTACTTGTGATAAAATATTCCCTTTCTCTAAGTACCACATGAGCCGCCCATTCACTATCTTCTCCATAACCTTGCAAAGGCATGAAGTGAGTGATATGGGACGGTAATTTGTTGCCTGCCGGTGGTCCTTTCCAGGCTTAGGGATTGCAATAATAACGGCAACGCTCCAGGAAGACGGATAATCACCGGTATACCAAATTCTATTAAAAGAGACAATAAAACATAAGTGATTCGTCAGGAATATGACGTAAAAAGGAGTATGGGATGTCATCGGGACCTGGTGACGAGTCATGGCACTGGTTTAGAGCTGAACGGAGTTCAAGACTAGAAAAAGGGGCATTATACGACTCGCCGTTATTAGAAGCAAAACTGAGGCCAGCAGACTCCAAGCGCCGACGATGGCGTCCTGAAGGAGATGTAGTGTCTTTCCTAGATACATTTGTAAAATGTTGGGCAAGGACTTGAGCAACTGCAATAGGTTCGGCCACGTTCCTGCCTGCTTCTGACAGGACAGGAGGGGAAGGGACGGTATATTTCCCAGAGATTTTCCTCACTCGTTTCCATACCTGCGCTAGGGACGTCTCCTTGTTTAGGGTGGATACGTATGCCTTCCGAAGCACGACGGGCCTCTTTGAGGACCCGTCGTGCATGGGCACGCGCCCGTTTGAAGGCTTCTAAGTAATGTGGATCTCCACGATGTCGGCAGAGGCGTGAGAAAGCGGCTCGTTTGGCCTTCACAGAAGCGCACTCAGGGGTCCACCAAGGCATGGGACGTCTGGGAAAGTGACCAGACGTCTTTGGAACTGCTAATATGGCTGCCGAGTGTAGTAAGGTAGTAAAATATGCCACCGCTTCGCCAGTGCTGCTGAAGTCATCTAAAGACCGTGCAGTGGAACTTAGCTGTTTGAAGAGTTGCCAGTCTGCTTTATCTATACGCCAGCGTGGGAGGCGAGTGCGTGGTTCGCCCTTGGCTGACGATAAAACAATAGGGAAGTGGTCACTTCCATGCAAGTTCGGTAAAACCTTCCAGTTGAAATCTAAAATAATATTAAAAGAACACAAAGACACATCGATAGCCGTAAAAATACCCGTTTGGCTATGGAAGTGCGTCATATCTCCAGAATTAAGAACTCCCAGTTCCTCATCTTCTACCACAGATGCCAGCATCACGCCTCGAGGGTTAGTGGTGCAGTCTCCCCACAGTGGATGACGGCCATTCACATCGCCTAGTAAGAGGAAAGGGGCAGGAAGATCAGCGATCAAGTTATCAAGATCCCTTCTCTCTACATGAGCGCTTGGAGGAAGGTATAAGCTGCAAACTGTGTACTGTCGTGGGAGAAAGAGCTGGATGCTGACCGCCTGGAAGGGAGCTGACAACCTTACGCGTGAGAAAGGGATATCACGGCGGACCAGTATGCACTGCCGCCACGATTCCCTTGGTCTTGTAGAGGATAAGAATATAAAATATGGTAACCAGGAGGCCCAAAAGGAGTACTTTCTCCTACCATGGTCTCCTGAATGCAAATGCATACTGGGGAATAACGGGCTATAAGACTGAGCAACTCTTCCCAATTGGCACGCAGACCACGGCAGTTCCACTGCACGATATTGAAGATGATTACTTAGTGAGGTGCTTTGGGGCTCTTCCGGAGAGGAATCGCCCTGCACCTTCTGGGTTCCTTTTAAAGGGGCCATCACCCTTCATTAAAGGACCCTTGGTCCGAGCTGTAGCTGGTTGCGATACCATATGTACCGCAGACCGATTGGCAGGCTGGGGGCATTCAACTACCCTCCTGCCCGCGACTGCTGCCGGCGTCTTCCCTCTCCCGCCTCTCCCAACCGTCCGCCACTCTGAGGTAGCAGCAGAGGAGGAGGAAGCAGAGGAGGTCCCCGGAGAAGACTCTCCGGAGGTTGAGGCCACGGGCGCCGGCAGCGACGCACCGCAAGCCTGAGCACCAGCAGACTCCGGCCCACAGACAGCCGGAGCAGCTGGCGCAGGGGCGGCGGCAGCAGCCGACGCCAGGGTACCTCGGCGATCCTACAACTGGCGCCGGAGTTTGCAGTTGGTAGGGGAGTCTCATCGAGAGACTCCTCACTGCGTTAACGTTTCTGTTGTTGTGGCTCTGTTCGGAGCGGGACACGATTTGGTGTGATTTCAGGTAAAGGCGTCGACACAGAAACGACGGGAGCTGCAGGGCACGACATATCCTGGGAGGTTTTGAGACGGCGTTGAGCGTGTGACTGGAGAACTGAGGCATAGGTTCTACCAGGACTAGACAGCCTGGTAAGGGCGAGTCGCTTTGCCTCTACAAAAGACAATTTCTCTTTATTTCGAATGGTAAGCACCTCTCTCTCAAAATTAATCTAAGGCGATCACACTCTTTCGATGAAGCTGGATGGGGCTCGGCACAGTGGTAGCACCGAACAGGGCCCGGGCACTCCTCACCATGGTCATCCCTACCGCAGGTGACGCATACTTTAGGGAGACCATTCTGCAGGCGGCGGCATGTCCGAGTCACATGTCCATATAACTGGCAATGGAAACAACGTCTGGGGTTTGGGACATGGTTTCACGTGGAGGTTTAACCATGCCAATTTTACAGTTCTAGGGAGCTCTAGCCGATTAAAAGTTATGAATAGTGTGGGTGTGGGTGTCAGTGCTCCTTCTTCTTTCTTGTGGACACGCCTCACCGCAACAACGTCATACTCCTCGAGTTCCTTAACCAGGCGCTCCTCCGAGTAACGAAGGAGGTCTCTTGAAAATACCACGCCGCGCGATTGGTTCATGGTAGCATGGGGGGCACATGATACTGCAGCCCCGGGAACTGAGGTGAGGGCACGGAGTCTTTCACTCTCTTCAGGAGAAGAGACTTCCACAAGAAGGCTGCCATCTCCCTGCGGAAGCATCTTCGGCTCTCTGCCACAAGTCTTGACCAGTTCACGGTGGACTTCGAAAATGTCGAGATCATTAACAGATCGACCATCTAGGGACTTTACGGTGATGTATTTGTCATAGGATACAGATTCAAATAGACCGGGCAGGACCTCAACTTGAGAACTCTGCGAGACTGGCACATTCTTTGGTCCCTGCTTCCGGCTCTTGGTCCGGGAGCCACCGGTCTGGGGATTAAGAAAGAAGAGGCAGATGCCCTTTAGTGCCACTCGGAGCCTGAAACGGCTCCAGGGTGGCGATGAGGAAGGCCGAGAAGAGGTTTCCGGGGACGGTCGGAGGTCAGGTAGGGATGTAGGCCGAGGTAAATTCGATTTAGATGCCATAAAAGGTGACAATTATTTCACTTCCCCACCCCCCCACCCACCACGGAGCCCAACATGGGGAGGCTAATGCTGGAGCAACAGCTCACAGCAGCCTCAGGGGTAGTGGGGGAAGTATACGTGGCAGCTGCCTGGTGTGAGGCGGCAGCCGCGGGACCATTGCGGTGCCCACCAGACAACAGCCACTTGACCCTAGCCAACGCATGACCAGCCGATTGATAGAGCGGGGCCACACAAGACCACCCGTCTTACCCCAACCCTCCCGCCAAAGGAGCGTGTTGTCCACCGAAGGGAACTACACCCTGCCCCGCGGTGGACTCAACTCCCAGACGAGAGGGCGCGGGGAGTGTACGGGACGCCACGCACGGCAAACACGTGGGAAGGCTCAGCCATGCCCTTGATGGTAGTCGGGCAGGCACATACGTCACCACTGGTAAGCCTCCATTACCAGTAGTGACGGGGGAGTGTTTAGTCCACTCTGGCCGACAAACAGCAAGCCCTACAGAGGTGGACGGACCACCTAAGTAGGTGGTGCTGCCGACCAGGCTTCAAGCCCCGCTACCACGGCAAGGAACTCCCCTCAGCGGGGGGAAGCCATGTGAGGCGCCTGTCAAAGGAGACTCCCAAGAACTTCTGTTCTTCCGAAACAGGGAGACATGAACCGCACATGATGATATCAGGGTCTGGATGGTGGCCTCTCAGGCGGCAAAAATGCATGGCAACCGAATTGGATGTTGAGAATCGAAAGCCATGATCTTCCGCCCATCTGGATGTCTTGTCGATGGCATGTTGCAGTCTTCGCTCCGCGGTGGACATCCGAGACGCTGCATGAGTACCAGATTGCCAGGTCGTCGACGTAGAGGGAGGACGACACCCCTCTGGGAGCGATGCTGTAACTCCATTTATGGCCACGGCAAAGAGGGTGACGCTGAGGGCGCTTCCTTGGGGAACTCCTTCCTGCTGTTCATAGGGTGGTGAGTAGGAGGTACCAACTCTGACGCGGAAGGTCCGTTCTCTAAGAAATCCCTCAATGAAGTTTGGCATCCGTCCTCGGAGACCAAAGTTATGTAGCTGCTTTAAAATTCCATACCTCCATGTCGTATCGTAGGCTTTCTCGAGGTCATAGAAAATGCATACCATGTGTTGTCTTTCTGCAAAGGAGCGGCAAAGAGCTGATTCGAGACGTACGAGGGCGTCTACCGTTGTTCTCATCTTCCGAAACCCTGACTGGTAAGGAGACAGGTGGCCATTGCTCTCTAGAATCTAGATGGTGTACTAGGCGGAAGTTTACCATCTTTTCAAAGAGTTTGCAGAGGCAGGATGTTAGAGCGATGGGCCGGTAGTGTAAGGGCTGTGAACCATCCTTCCCAGGTTTGCGGATGGGAAGTACAATGGCTTTGCGCCATCCACTTGGTATGATGCCAGTCTGCCAAACTTTGTTGTATATTTGGAGCAGCAGGGTCGTGGTGGTAGGACTAAGGTGTCTGATCATGGCATATGGGATATTATCGGGGCCCGGCGACGTGTCGTTGCAGTGGGAGAGAGCTGATTGTAGTTCGCACATGGAGAAGGGACCGCTGTATTTTTCAGTGTTCAATGATGTAAAGTCTAGCTGGCGCGTCTCATGTTCTTCCAAGTGCCGGCGTACAGCGGGAGGTCTAGTCTCGCTTAGACACAGCAGCGAATACACTGGCTATGGCGTCGGTGACTTGTTGTTGCTGATGTTAAGTGCAGGTGGGTTCGATGAGAATTTTCCTGCAATTTTGTGTACCCTCTTCCACACTTGTGTCATTTGTGTTTGTGAATTAAGTGTGGATACATAGCTGGCAAATAAGGATCGTCGCGCTTCTTTCAGAGTCCGGCGTGCTTGTCCTCGTGCTTTCTTGTAGGCAACATGGTTGAACCCTGTCCTATGCCTCTTGTAGCGGTTGAAGGCCCAGCGTCGGCAAACGACTGCCTGCTTGCACTCGTCCGACCACCAAGGCACAGGCCGACGTGATGCATGTCCCGTTGTCTGTAGGATTGTGAGTTCTCCAGCCCTGTGAATGTGCGAAGTAAAAAGTTGACTGAATCTTCGGTTGTCTCGAAGTCATCAATTGATGTCTCCGTGTTAGTCATGGTCCGAAAGAGCTCCCAGTCCGCTCGATCTAATTTACAACGCGGTAGTCGAGGTGACGGTTGGAAAATGGAATGGGAGATCCTCTGATATTTCCCACCTTCAATCCAGGTATGCATCGGGGGAAATGAGTGAGAGGTTAATGATTGACTGTGTATCATTTTGCATATGGTAGTGTGTTGAATGACCGGTGTAAGTGTGCAGAGGTCTAGATCTTCAATTACAGATGCCACAGCTGCTCCTCTTGGGTTGCTGGTTGTATCTTCCCATAGTGTGTGGCGACTGTTGAAATCGCCGAGTAGTAAGAAGGGTGAGGGCAGTTGGCGTACTAGTGTCAGGAGGTCTTGCTTATTGAGTGGTGCACTGGGTGGGAGATACAGGGAGCATATAGTATAGGTAGGTGTAATGTGGACTTGAGCAGCAGTAGCCTGCAATGGAGTGTTAAGTGAGAGCGGAGTGTGTGCTATGTCGTTGGAGATGAGGAGTTACGTACCTCCAGAAGGAGCTTGTGTGGGATCCGCTGGAGAGTATATGGCACTGTAACTACGTAGGGGAGGATGAGCGTATGCTCTTAACAGTGTCTCTTGGAGGAAGAGACACTGTGGCTGGGAGTCTTTAATGAGAAGGTGGAGATCCTCCCAGTTTCCTCTCAACACGCGGCAGTTCCACTGCAAGATCTTGAATTTTAGTTGTTTCTTCAGGGCGCCCCCGGAGAGGGACCGCTCTGTAGTAGCACCGAGATTTCGCTGGAGGGTTGACCCCAGCGCTAGCGTTTTCTTTATCGGTCCCAGGACCGATGAGACGGGCCGGGGAACACCTAAATTTCCCCGGCCTCTTGCTCCTGCCGGCGGTTTACTCACTCTGCCCCCCAAAGCCTTCCGCCACTCTGGTGAAGCGGCAAGGGAGCGGGACACGGGTGGAGCCTCCAGCACAGACTGTGTGGAGGCGGTGGACACGGGCGCCGGCAGGTTCGCACCGTGACCTTGATTGGCAGCGGTCATCGGCTGAGGGTCAGCCGGGGCCGCTGGTGCAGGGGTGCCGGCTGCAGCCGGCACCCGGGGTTCTTCCAGCGACTCAGAGTCGGGAGCTGGAGAAGGCACTTAAGCAGGAGGGGTGTCCTCCAGGGACTCCTGGTAAGATGAAGCGGACTTAGATGTGTCGTCACCGTAGTTATCCATTCCACATGACACACATTTTTGCTAGGCCGTTTTACAAGCGCCGACAGGTCTGGTGGACGTGACCATAGGCTTGACAATGGAAGCACCTTTTTGGGTTGGGGACATAGGGCTTCACATTCAGATTTTGCCAAGCTAGTTTAACTGTCTTGGGCAGTACTAATCGGTTGAAGGTAATAAACAAGGTTGGTGTAGGTGTGAGAATTCCGTCTACCTTTCGTTGCACACGGCGTAATGAAACCACATCGTAGTTTTTGAGTTATGTAACCAATCGTTCTTCTGAGTAGCGGAGTAGGTCCCGTGAAAAGACAACACCCCGAGATTGATTCATGGTGGCGTGGGGAGAGCAAGACACTGATGCACCAGGAACAGAGGTAAGGGCACGGAGCTTTGAGCTAGGTAGGTAGGGAGAAAACTAGGGGATTAACAGAGGGAGTAAAGGAGCCCAGCGCAGAAAGAGCGCTACGAGAATCGCTAAAGATCCTAAAAGAGTCCACAGGAAGCGTAAAAATAATCTGTAAAGAGAGGACTATTGCAGACAGCTCTGCAGTAAATACAGAAGCAACAGAAGAAAGACTACCTCCCCGACAGAAGGAGGGGAACACAACACCAAAGCCAACTCCAGCATCCAATTTAGAGCCATCAGTAAAGACAGGGATGGAGTCCGAGTGATCAGTGAAACGCTCTAAAAATAAGGCTCGGGACGCATATGGCGGTAAATCCCTCTTACTATCTATAGTGGGAGAACACACGGATACACCGGGCAACTGCCAGTATCCAACCCTAGGTACTCGATAAGGGCAGATAGGAATGGGAAGGAAAGACAACGGTGTCATGGCAGACGCTACCCGAAACCCATAAGGTTTAGGGAGACTAGGTCGCTCATCATATGTAGGAGAACGGGAATCCCGCAAAATTGACACACAAGGAACTGATTCTGGAAGGCGTTGGACGCGGAACCAGCAACGGAATAGAGAGGACTGGCGTCACAAAACCAGAGGCTGGACGCCAGCATCCACGAGGAGGCTAGGTATCGGTGAAGACCGGAATGCACCAGTAGCCAAGCGGACCTCGGCATGATGCACTGAGTCCAACACGCGTAGGCGAGCCTCCTTGGCGGAGGAGTAAACCTCGCAGCCATATTCCAACTTGGAAAGGATGAGTGTTCTGTGGAGGAGGAGTAGCGTGTCCCTGTCTGCACCCCAAGAGGTATGAGCTAAAACACGAAGGAGGGACAGGGCTTTCTGACAAGCCGCCTTAACGTAACGTAAATGAGGCACCCAGGTTAGGCGGCTATCAAATAAAAGACCGAGGTAACGAGTCGTCTCTACACAGGACAGTCGCCTATTACCAAGATATAAGTCAGGGTCCGGATGAACGCCTCGAAGACGACAGAAATGCATAGCTACTGTCTTTGAGGACGAAAATCGAAAGCCGCGCGTATTTGCCCAATTGGCGACTCTATTAATTGTCAATTGCAGTTTTCGTTCAATCAACGACATCCTTGCCGCAGAAAACGAAATGGATAAATCGTCTACATATAAGGAGCTATGAACTCCATCAGGCAGGACACCAACGACTCCATTAATAGCCACAGCAAATAGCGTAACACTGAGAATACTTCCCTGTGGTACACCATCCTCAAGTGGACAAACCTCGGAAAGAGTACTCCCCACTCTAATCCGTAAAAGACGACGAGATAAAAACTCCTGAATAAAAACAGGGAGACGGCCACGAAGACCAAACTCAAACAGGTTAAGTAAAATTCCATGACACCAAGCGGTGTCATAGGCCTTCTCCAGATCAAAAAACACGGTCACCTGGTGGTGATTATTGGCAAACGCCTCACAAACTGAGGATTCCAAGGATAAAAGAGCATCCGAAGTGGACCGCATCTTTCAGAAACCATATTGCGCCGGGGTCAATAAATTCCGGCTCTCCAAGTACCACATAAGCCTGACATTCACCATCTTCTCCATCACTTTACAAATGCAGGATGTTAAAGAAATAGGACGATAGTTAGTTGCTTGGAGATGATTTTTCTCGGGCTTCAGAATGGGGAGAATTACAGCCACACTCCACAGAGATGGAAAATCACCGGTTCGTCAAATGAAATTGTAAAGATCCAATAAAAATGTAAAACCTCAGTCAGATATGTGGCGTAAGAAAGCATAAGGGATGTCGTCTGGACCTGGCGAGGAATCATGACACTGGGATAAAACCGTCTTCAAATCGGAGACAGAAAATGGGATATTATAAGATTCCCCTCTGGTGGAAGCGAAGTTAACGCCGAGTAATTCCAAATCCCGGCGATGACGAGCCCCTGGTGCAGTAGGATCTTTCCTAGAGACACTGGCAAAGTGCTTGGCGAATAGGTCAGCAACACTCTTAGGGTCCGCCACCGTCTCCCCTGCATGCGATTGATTGATTGATTTAGAGTTTCTTTCATGGCGCCGCAACATCTTGGTCATATGGCACCGGAGTAATAAAATGGAAGGCAAATAATTAAAATAATCTAAGGGTGATAAAAGTTATTAGGAAGATAGTTTTGAAATAGTCCATTCAGATATAGCACTAGTTTAAAATATAATAAAATGTTTATTAAAAATGCATTAGTGAAATACAAATAACTTTCTACGAAGAGACCCTACAAGAGATGGAGGATGCCCATCTCCTGCAGATACCCCATGACGTCATGTCCAGGGGTGAGCGCCTTTTCTCCCAGCATTAGGGAAAGGGAAAAATTCCCATGTACATCACGACACCGGGAGAGGTACTGCTCTCGCAGATCCTGCAGACTAGGGCACTCAACCAGCAAGTGCCGGACAGTCATGGGGACCAAGCAGTCATCGCAGTAAGGCTGCACACCCCGGGACATTAGGAAGCCGTGTGTAGCGTGTGTGACCCGTCCTCAGGCGGGCCACAACGATTCCTTTTTGCAACACCTTATGTGGGAGTAAAACCAGGGACGTACTGCCCTGGTCGTGACTTCCCCCATCTTGGTGGTGACGGTAACATTCTCCCATCTGGTCTGCCACGCGCTGTCAGCGGTGGCCCGGATGGTAGGGTAAAAGTCTCTGCAGGGAAGTGAGCAAGGTTGAGGGGAAACAGCGGGGGCAGGCCGGGCAGCCGCCGCCTTGGCCAGCCGATCGGCCTGCTCGTTCCCCTGAACTCCTACATGGGCCGGGACCCAGCAAAAAGCCACCCGACTACCCCGACGGTTTAGTAAGTAAAGCCATTCTAAAATTGATAGGATAAGGGGATGACAGTAATCACGGGACTCTAAATCACCCAGTGCACTGCGAGAGTCGCTAAAAACAGTAAAGGAGTTCTGGGGGAGACTAAAAATGATTCTGAGTGCGAGTAAGATGGCGGACATTTCAGCCGTAAAGACTGACGCCACTCTAGGAAGGCTAACGCCCCGACAGAAGGTGGGAAAGACGACACTGAAGCCTGCTCCAGTGTCCGTCTTAGACCCATCCGTATAGACGGGGACAGAGCCCTCGTGAGCGGTGAAGTGCTCTAAAAATAAGGACTGTACCGCGTAACAGGGGAGGGTGCTCTTTTGGTCGGTTACAGGTCTGCACACTTGTACGCTGGGGAACTGCCAATAGCCCACCCTAGGAATACGATGGGGACAAACAGTGTGTGCAGGAACTGTCCAGTCTGCCATAACTGACTGCACCCTATATCCAAATGGTTTGGGGAAACTCGGCCGAGCGTCATACAGGAGAGAGCGAGAATCTTGGGAGGCAGTAACACAAGGCACAGAATCTGGAATGCGGTGAGTCCGAAACCAACATCTCAGCATTAACGACCTCCGGCGCAGGTCTAAGGAATGGATGCCGGCATCCACTAACATACTTGGAATCGGACATGACATAAAGGCTCCTGTTGCAAGGCGGACCCCAGCATGATGCACAGAGTCCAACGTGCGAAGACGAGCATCCGACGCGGAAGAGTAGATCTCACACCCATACTCCAGTTTCGGGAGTATAAGTGATCTGTGCAACATGAGGAGGGTCTGGCGATCCGCACCCCAAGAGGTGTGGGCTAAGACCCCAAAGAGGTTAATTGCCTTCAAACAAGTTGCCTTGATGTGCGGGAGTAGAGGAACCCAGGTCAGCCTTGCATCGAATATCAGCCCAAGAAATCGGGTCTCTTCCACACATGAGATTCTGCGACCATAGAAGTACAGGTCTGAGTCCAGGTGAACGCCACGAAGGCGGCAGAAGTGCGTGGCCACAGTCTTAGTTGGGGAGAACCGAAAACCCTGAGTGTCAGCCCACGCGGATATCCTATTAAGTGCCAGTTGTAATTTCCGCTCTATCAGTGACATCCCGGGTCCAGAGACTGAGATGGATAAGTCATCAACATACAAACTGCCTTGGACCCCTTCGGGGAGTACACTAATAACGCTGTTGATGGCCACGGCGGAGAGCGTAACACTGAGAATACTCCTCTGCGGCACATCATCATCTAGTGGTAGGGCATCAGAGTGCACGTACCCGACCCTCACCGTTAAAGAACGATTTGATAAAAACTGCTTGATAAAAATCGGCAACCGGCCACGAAGACCAAACTCGTGGAGGGAAAGTAAGATGCCATGACGCCAGGCAGTGTCATAGGCTTTCTCCAAATCAAAGAACACTGTAACATGGTGTTGGTTGGTGGCGAAGGCCTTACATATGGATGACTCTAAGCATAGGAGGGCGTCAGATGTGGATCGCATTTTGCGAAAACCATGTTGTACTTGTGATAAAATATTCCCCTTTTCCAAGTACCACATGAGCCGCCCATTCACCATCTTCTCCATAACCTTGCAAAGGCATGACGTGAGTGAAATGGGACGGTAATTTGTTGCCTGTCGATGGTCTTTTCCGGGCTTTGGGAAGGCGATAACAACGGCAACGCTCCAAGAAGACGGATAATCACCGGTAGACCAAATTTTATTAAGAAGAGACAATAAAAACGTTAGTGATTCGTCAGGCATATGGCGTAGAAAGGAGTATGGGATGTCATCAGGGCCTGGTGACGAGTCATAACATTGTTTTAAAGCTGAATGAAGTTCATGACTAGAAAAAGGGACATTATACGACTCGCCGTTATTAGAAGCGAAACTGAGGCCAGCAGACTCCCGGCGTCGACGATGGCGCCCCGAGGGAGATGTAGTGTCCTTCCTAGATACATCTGTAAAATGTTTGGCAAGGATTTGAGCAACTGCGATAGGTTCGGCCACGTTTCTACCTGCTTCTGACAGGACAGGAGGGGAAGGGACGGTATATTTCCCAGAGAATTTTCTAACTCGTTTCCATACCTGCGTGAGGGAAGTCTCTTTGTTTAGGGTGGACACGAAAGCCCTCCATGAAGCACGGCGGGCCTCTTTAAGGACTCGCCGTGCATGGGCACGCGCCCGCCGGAAGGCCTCTAGGTACTGTGGAACTCCGCGATGATGGCGAAGGCGAGAGAAGGCGGCTCGTTTCGCCTTCACGGAAGCGGTGCAGTCAGGAGTCCACCAAGGCACTGGACGTCTGAGAAAGTGGCCAGACATCTTGGGGATTGCTAATATGGCTGCCGAGTGCAGTAAGGTAGTAAAATATGCCACCGCTTCGTCAATGCTGCTGAAATCATCTACAGACCGTGCAGTGGAACTCAGCTGCATGAAGAGTTGCCAGTCTGCTCTATCTATACGCCAGCGTGGGAGACGAATGCGTGGTTCGCCCTTGGCTGACGATAAGACAATAGGGAAGTGGTCACTTCCATGTAAATTCGGTAAAACCTTCCAGTTGAAATCTAAAATAATATTAAAAGAACACAAACACACATCAATAGCCGTAGAAATACCCGTTTGACTATGGAAGTGCGTCGTATCTCCAGAATCAAAAACTCCCAATTCCTCATCCTCTACCAAAGATGCCAGAATCACACCTCGAGGGTTTGTGGTGCAGTCTACCCAAAGTGGATGACGGCCATTGACGTCGCCTAGTAGAAGGAAAGGGGCAGGAAGATCGGCAAGCAAACTGTTAAGATCCCTCCTCTCTACATGAGCGCTTGGAGGGAGGTATAGGCTACAAACTGTGTACTGTCGGAGGAGAAAGAGCTGGATGCCGACAGCCTGAAAGGGAGCTGATAATCTTATGCGTGAGAAGGGGACATCATGGCGGACTAGTATGGCAGTGCCACCCCGATGCCCTTGGTCTTGCTGAGGATGAGAATATAAAATGTGGTAGCCAGGAGGCCCAGAAGGAGTACTTTCTCCAACCATGGTCTCCTGGATGCAAATACATACTGGGGAATAACGGGCAATAAGACTGAGCAACTCTTCCCAGTTGGCATGCAGACCACGGCAGTTCCACTGCACGATATTGAAGATGATTACTTTGTGAGGTGCTTCTGGGCTCTTCCGGAGAGGAGTTGCCCTGCACCACCTGCGTTCTTTTTAACGGGACCATCACCCTTTATTAAAGGGTATTTGGTCCTCATTGTGGCCAATTGCAATGGCCCTGGTATCGCAAACCGATCAGCAGGCCGGGGCGGTGGCTGAATCGACAGAGTAACACCACCCCGTTCAGGAGGACGCGAGTTCAATCCCCGCCCGGTGCCACCAAGCTGGGATTTTTCAGCCGCCGCCGAGTGGCTTAAAACTACTCACATGCTGTCCAGAAGACCACCTATCAACCCGGACTCTAGATTCTAGGATTAAAGATGAGCTCCGGGAGGGCAGCATGAGCCAATGCAAGATGGCGCCACTATAAACACTCGCCTGCGCCAGAACGGGCTGGGCCGACCATCAGGACCCACCGGGAAGAAGCCTTGGGCCGACCATCAGGCCCCACCGGGAAAAAGCCTACCGGCGCTATAGGCCGCGACGTAAAAAAAAAAAAAAAAAAAAAAAAAAAAATCCCTCCTGCCCGCTCCTGCTGCCAGCGTCTTCCTTCCCCCGCTCTTGCCAACCGTCTGCCACTCTGAGGCGGCAGCTGAGAAAGGAGCAGAGGAGCCTCCCAGAGCAGATTCTCCGGAGGTCAAGGCCGCAGGCGCCGGCAGTGACACACCGCAAGCCTGAGCACCAGCGGACTCCGGCCTTGGGTCAGCCGTAGCCACTGGTGCGGGGGCGGCGGCCGCAGCCGACGCCAGGGGGGGTCTCCGGCGATCCAGCAACTGGCGCCGGAGGTTGCAGCTTGGTAGGAGGAGTCTCATCGAGAGACTCCTCACTGCGTGAACTTTTCTGTTTTTGTGATTCAGGTCGGGACAGGGCACAATTCGGTGTGGCCTCAGATGAAGGCGTCGACACTGACAGGACGGGAGCTGCATGGCACGGCTTATCCTGGGAGACTTTGAGACGGCGTTGAGCGTGTGACTGGAGGACTGAGGCAAAGGTCGTACCAGGACTAGAGAGCCTGGTAAGGGCGAGTCGCTTTGCTTCTGCGAAAGACACCTTCTCTTTATTACGGATGGTAAGCACCTCCCTCTCGAATCTGAATCGGTCACACTCTTTCGATGAAGCTGCATGGGGCTCGGCACAGTGATAGCACCGAACAGGGCCGGGGCACTCCTCACCATGGTCATCCCTGCCGCACGTGACGCATACCTTAGGGAGACCGTTCTGCATGCGGCGGCATGTTCGAGTCACGTGACCAAATGACTGGCAATGAAAACATCGCCTGGGGTTTGGCACATATGGCTTCACGTTGAGGTTTAACCAAACCAGTTTGACTGTTCTGAGCTACAACCGATTAAAAGTTATGAACAGTGTGGGTGTGGGTGTCAGTACTCCACCATCTTTCTTATAGACACGTCTCACTGAAACAACGTCATACTTCTCTAGTTCCTTTACCAGGCGCTCCTCCGAGTAACGAAGGAGCTCTCTTGAAAACAACACGCCGCGCGACTGGTTCAAGGTAGCATGGGGAGCACATGATACTGCAGCCCCGGGGACTGAGGTGAGGGCACGAAGTCGTTCACTCTCTTCAGGAGAGGAGACTTCCACCAGAAGACTGCCATCTCCCTGTGGGAGTATCTTCGGCTCTCTGCCGCAAGTCTTGATCAGTGCACGGTGGACTTCAAAAATGTCGTGATCATTGACAGATCGGCCATCTAGGGACTTGACGGTGATGTATTTCTCGTAAGATATAGATTCAAACAGACCGGGCAGGACCTCAACTTGAGAACCCTGCGAGACCGGCACATTCTTTGATCCCTGCTTGCGGCTCTTGGTGCGGGAGCCACCGGGTCGAGGGATCAAGGAAGAAGGGACAGATGCCCGTTTAGTGCCACTCGGAGCCTGGAACGGCTCCAGGGTGGCGATGAAAGAAGGCCGAGAGGAGGAGTCAGGGGACGGTCGGAGGTCAGGCAGGGAGGCAGGCCGGGGCAAAGTAGGTTCACCCATACGAGACAAAAACTCTTTCACTTCCCCACCCACCACGGAGCCCAACAAGGGGAGGCTGGGTGTTGGGGCCCGACCGCACCCAACTGTTGTGTTTGTAGTCTACCAGCACTTCATTACTCTTGACAGCACTACAACGTACCTGTAATATGTGGCAACTGGTTATATCCCATCCTCGTCGACGTGTCCGTGGTGTCGGTCTTGAGGGGGATGGATAGGCGTGGAGGCACACAGTATTTATTGAGTAAGCTCTACATTACACCCTGAATCTCAGCGCCTTGTGTCCTTGTGTGTGTGTGTGTGTGTGTGTAGAATCCTCTAGGAGCTATATGTAGCTGAAACTTACATATGGTATATAATCCTAATACATAAACATACAAAAGTATAAAGGTATTAAAACTTTTATAAAGGGATTTGGATTCCTTGTTACTACATAGTTTTGTCTGGGCGCTTACAAAGAAAACTTAACATTAATGCATAACTTATAAATACTTAATACTATACTTAATCTAGGTACATATCATTTCCTTCCCCCTGTCAGAAAGAAAGGAAACCTTACAGATTTAAGCGTTCTGGAGGAACTCCTCTCGTGCTCCGAGCTGGAAGAACTCTCCTATTTACATTTTCTGGAGGAGTAGAAGTATCACTAGAGTCACTAGACTGGTCAGGTACATCTATCTCTTTACTCTCCAATGGCATAGGCTCTTCATCGCTTTGGTCTCCTTCTATTTCTTGAGCTGGAGCCGTGTAAGGTCTAAGTTGGTCGACATGACGTTTCGATACGCGTCCACCAACGTTGACATCATAATGCTTTTGTCCTAGGTCTTTAGTAACTTGGCCTGGGACCCATTTCACATCTGTGTTGTAAGAACGAACCATTACCGGTGAGAAGGTTTGAACTCATTCACATTTTGATGTTTGGCTACTTGTTGCCATTCGCGATTGTTTTGTTGTATGTAAAAGTCTGGTTTTAGTAAGTCCAATTTATTCCTGACTCTTCTACCCATCAATAGCTGTGAAGGAGTTTGTCCGGTATGACCGGTAACAGAATGTTCAGAAGTTCTATAGGACAATAGGAACTTGCTAACGTGAGCAATAACGTCTGCAGACGTTGCACTCCTACATTTCATGTTATGCTTGAAGGTCTGCACAAAGCATTCCGCTTCACCATTGGTGGCGGGATGGTAAGGTGCTGCCTTAGTATGTTCTATTCCATTGACCTTTAGAAATTCTGAAAATTCACTGGAACAAAATTGTGGACCATTGTCCGTCACAATGCGAACTGGAAGTTCGTGGGTGGCAAAGACTGGCATTAAGGCTTTTATAGTGGCTTGTGCTGTGGTTGAACTCATGGGTATTACCTCTGGCCATTTACTGTAGGCATCTACAATTACTAGAAATGAATGACCAAGGAAAGGACCTGCAAAGTCCAAATGCAATCTTTGCCAAGGGTGTCTTGGGTATTCCCAAGGATGCATGCGTGCTGGCTTGGGATCATTTTGAAATGCTGAGCAGTTTGGGCATTGTTTTACACATGACTATCATGACGTCTATTCCTGGCCACCACACATACGTCCTTGCGATCGCCTTTGATTTTACAATACCATGATGGTCAGCATGGACCTCACTCAGGACTTTTTTCCTTAAACTTTCTGGGATAACCACTCTGGCTCCCCTTAGAATACATCCTTGTGCTTCTGACAGTTCTGACCATACCTTTTGATAGGGTTGAAATTCTGCCAGCTCTGGTACTGTGTTATAACCAGTAACTAATGACTGCAAAATACGTGACAACACTGTATCTTGTTTAGTGGCATGTCTTATCATTTTAGCTGTTATAGGTAAGTTATGACATTCTACCATGAGTACACTTCCATCATGTTCCTCTGGAGCCCTTTCCACTGGCAAACGTGATAAGGCATCCGCATTCCCCATTTTCTTGGTAGAACGATACTCTATCTCATAAGAGTAAGCTGCTAGTTTGACTGCCCACCTTTGCAATCTGGCGGCTACCAAGGTTGGTAAACCTGCCTTTTCACCCAGAATTGCAAGAAGAGGTTTGTGGTCTGTGACTAAGGTAAATTTGGCTTTCCCATATAA
The DNA here is from genome assembly GCF_024679095.1 of Eriocheir sinensis. Lineage (NCBI taxonomy): Eukaryota > Metazoa > Arthropoda > Malacostraca > Decapoda > Varunidae > Eriocheir > Eriocheir sinensis. The sequence goes on from NC_066515.1 coordinate 48,220, forward strand.
GTACATGTGAAACTTAGTTACACGATACACTAATGCTAATCCCTCCTTTTCAATCTGTGAATAGTTTTTCTCTGCTTGATTAAGTGAACGAGAAGCAAATGCAATAGGTCTTTCTGACTCGTCCGGCATTACATGGGCAATTACTGCTCCTAAGCCATGAGACGATGCATCACATACAAGTTTTACAGGCAAATTTGGTTGGTAATGGGTGAGAAATCTAGATGAAGTTATCTCGCCCTTTATGTGGTTAACTGCACTGGTGCATTCTTCTGTCCATTTCCATTCTGTGTCTTGTTTCAGAAGGTTATATAGAGGGTGAGCTATGGTTGCTAAGTTTGGAATGAACCTGTTGTAAAAAGTAATTAACCCGAGAAATGATCTTAATTCAACAACATTCTCTGGTGTTTTGGCATCTCTAATAGCTCTTATTTACCCTGGAGTCTTGTGAATGCCGTGTCCGTCCACTCTAAATCCCAAGTACTCTACCGAGGGTACGGCAAATTGACATTTGTCTTTGCGGATCCGCAATCCAGTTTTCCGCAAAGTTTCAAGGACTACTTGAAGTCGTTCCAAGTGTTGAGCTTCATCTTGCCCAGCTACTAGAATGTCATCGACAAAACAGATTGTACCAGGCTTGCCTATGAACAACTTGTCCATTGTCTGTTGCCAAAGTGGCTGGAGTAGGTAGGAAGACACCTACCGAACGGGCGCAAGCCACTCCCGGTGAGGTATATATGGGAGGTGAGAAGGGAGCTGAAGCCCTCCAAAGACCCTTCCCATGTCCTCACTAACCGTTTCCCTATTGTCTCACCAACACCGGAGAGTAGTTCAGCATGCTCTCTAAAGACAGATCCTCTCTTTATCCACACCACACTACATTCACACAACATATACACCTTTTCCCAAAATTAAAATTTCAAAATGGCGCACCTACACCAAGCCTCGGAGTCCCCGCCTTGGGGGGGACCACAAATTCCCCTAGGGAGGACACCCCTTCTGGCTGCCGACCCGAGAGGTGTCTTGATAACTCCTCGAACCTCTTTCTTCTCAATTTCTGCAACATTCGCGGTCTTCGCTCTAATTTTCATTCTGTGGAACATCATCTCTCCTCCTCTAAACCTCACCTTGTCTTCCTTACCGAAACACAGGTTTCTGAGGCTACTGACAGCAATCTCTACTCTGTTCCCTCCTACTATCTCTATCCTAAATTTCAATCCAAAGCTGGATGTTGCGCCTACGTGCGCAACGACATCACTTGCTCTCGTGCCCACGACCTTGACTCTTCTGAATTTTCCACCATCTGGCTAAGACTTCATTGTCATTCTATTACTAAATACATCTGTGCTGTTTATCTCTCACCTAACTCTACCAACTATGTAAAATTCTATGACTATTTGAATTCCAAAGTGGAGCACATCTTGACCCACTCTCCCTTCGCTGAAATCTCCATCCTAGGAGATTTCAATGTTCACCACCAGCTTTGGCTTTCATCCTCTTTCACTGACCATCCTGGTGAACAAGCCTACAACTTTGCTATCCTCAACGACCTAGAGCAGTTGGTCCAGCACCCTACACGTATTCCTGACCGTCTTGGAGACCGGCCCAACATTCTAGACCTCTTCCTTACCTCAAACCCTTCTGCTTATTCTGTCAAACTGTTCTCTCCGTTGGGCTCCTCCGATCACAATCTTATTTCTGCATCCTGCCCTATCGCTCCTGTACACCCTCTGGACCCACCGAAGAGGCGATGCTTCTGGCATTTTGCTTCAGCTCGGTGGGACGACCTGAGGATGCACTTTTCCGATTTCCCGTGGAATGATTATTGCTTCCAGGATAGAGACCCCTCTGTGTGTGCTCAGCGCATCACAGAGGTGATTGTCTCTGGAATGGAGGCATACATTCCTCGTTCTTTCTCTACTCCTCATGCTAAAAAACCTTGGTTTAATCACGCTTGTTCTCGTGCTGTCAATGATAGAGAGGCAGCTCTCAAAAGGTACCAGAGCCATCAAACTAATGCTAATTATGAACTTTACATTTCTGCCCGAAATCGTGCCAAATCTATTCTCCGACTAACCAAAAATTCTTTCATTAATTGAAAATGCCAAAACCTTGCTTTTTCTAACTCTTCCCGTGACTTCTGGCATCTAGCCAAAAACATCTCCTCCAACTTCACTTCTTCATCTTTCCCTCCACTCCTCAGTCCTGACGGCAACTCTGCCGTCTCATCTATCTCTAAGGCTGAACTCTTCTCTCAAACTTTTTCTAAAAACTCCACTCTGGACGATTCTGGGCATATTCCTCCTACTCATCCCCCCTCTGACTCCTTTATGCCTGTTATAAAGATTCTTCAAAATTATGTTTTCTATGCCTCTCTAGCCTCAATCCTCAAAAGGCTTATGGACCTGGGCCCGTACTTATAAAGAAATTTATGTGAGACAAACTGAAACATATCCGAGTATTAACAATGACGAGACATAACCCCCCTCCTTATGTTTCACCCCCTCAACATAACCAGCTCGACATAAGCGAGTATTAGTACATCGTTGCCAACCCCTGAGCTGCACCTAAGAAAGGGATACCAACTCAAAATAAAATGTTGGAATTTGGTATAATTTTGATGTTAAAAGCATATTGACGTATTGGAAATATGTATAAAATAAAGAAAAGTGTTTTCGGGTATTGTTGACGATGCATAGACCAACATCACATGGAATAATGATAAAATTAAGGACGTAGCCCCTCAAACATGTAAACAAACATTCCCGCGAGCTTCAAGCTAGCAGTCAGCAGCCATGGACAGCCACCCCCGACCTCTAGAGCCCCTCAGCAGCCAGCGAGGTCAGCAGCAACAGCAGCAACAGCAGCAGCAGCAGCTACACCAGGAGCAGCAGCAGGAGGGACCACAGCCTCACCCCCAGCCACAGCAGCAGCAGCAGCAGCAAGAACAGCTGCCGCAAGGGCGTACACAGTCTCCCGGGTGACCCTGCTGACGGTCTGTTGTGAAGGCCCCAAGTCGTCGCTGCTACACTGCTGCATTTTGCCCGTAGCAAGATACCTCAGTGTTATGAGGACCTTCATCTCAGGGGAGAGGGCTTGGTTCCTGTTTGTAGGAGCAGTCAAGGCCTCACGCACCAAATCGGTCACGAAGAGTATCCCTGCACGGTCCAGGCGGTACCTCTTGATCAATTCCGGGTCCGGAAGTTCATCAAGGACGTCTCTTCGTGCCCGAAAAGTCCTCAGGTGCCGCGGACGCGCACCCACTACCTCCGCCATCTTGACTGTTATTCCTCGCTTAGGTCGACCTAAGGATTGCAATGTTACCTCCACCCCGCGCGTAGCTGGCGAGTCAGTTTATGTTCCGCTTAGTTGAAACCTAAGGGTTATGCTTCCCTTATGTCTCGGTGTCCGCCATTTTCTTGATTTATGCCTCACATAAGCGAAACATACTCTTTATAAGTACGGGCCCTGATGGAGTGCCTCCTATTGTCCTTAAAAACTGTGCCTCCGTGCTGTCACCCTGTCTGGTCAAACTCTTTCGCCTCTGCCTCTTAACATCTACCTTTCCTTCTTGCTGGAAGTATGCCTTCATACAGCCTGTGCCTAAGAAGGGTGACCGCTCCAATCCCTCAAACTACCGTCCTATAGCTTTACTTTCTTGTCTATCTAATGCTTTTGAATCAATCCTTAACCGGAAGATTCAAAAGCACCTTTCCACTTCTGACCTTCTGACTACTACGATTCAGACTTGTTCCTTCCTGATGGCATTCACTTAAACCCTGTTGGAGCAGCCCGTTTCGGGAGGCTGCTCTGTGACCAAGTGGCTCTTCGAAAGCCAAAAAACGCGGAGGCGAGAACACCAGCAGCTCCACCGTAAGGGTGCACTCAACCCGCAAAACTCCCGACTCGAATCACATTAAAGCTTGCTATGTAAACGCTCGTAGCCTACGTAACAAATTTGAAGACTTAGAAGTCCTCGCAGCTACAAATCATTATCACATCATCGGAGTCACAGAATCTTGGATGGACACTTCAAATAGAGATTTCATTGCGGAATATAGATTACCGGGTTATACCATTTTTAGTCATGAAAGAGAGAACAGACAGGGTGGAGGCGTTATCTTTTATATCCACAACTCTCTCCATCCAGTATCCGTGAAAAAAGATATTATAACCAATGTAGACACGGTCTTCATTGAAATTAAAAATAAATCTCGTAAAATAGTAATTGGACTTATCTACAGACCGCCAAGGCAGACTCTTGATATCGACCACGCATTAAGTGAATTATTATTAGAAACAAGTAGCAGTTGCGAGGCAGTAATCGTTGGGGACTTTAACTTGCCAGTGAAAAGATGGGGTGAACCGTTGAACTGTCATACAGGGCTCGACCTGTACACAAATTTACTAGAAAGTGATTTACATCAACACGTTCAAGAACCGACTCGGGAAAATAATATACTTGACCTTATCTTTTCAACGACAGCTGATCTAGTTAACGAAGTAAATGTTGGTCCAATTTTTAGTTCTAGCGATCACCGAACAATCACATTCAGCATCAATATGAAAGAAAGTAAAGTAACTCCTAGTAAAGAAAAGGTGCCTGATTATCAGAGAGCGAATTTCGTAAGACTCCGATCAATTCTAAATAATTCTGACTGGACTGAAATCACGGCGGAAAGAGATATTGATAAATCTTGGGGGGCCTTCACCACAATATTGAACAATGCCATAAGCATATGCGTACCCTATCGTAGCAGACATTCAGCTTCTAAGAAGAAACCCAAATGGTGGAATAACGAAATTCAAAATAGCCTATCTCTTAAAAAACGCGTATACAGTAGGTACATACCATCTCAGAGCGAGGCTGACAAACTAGAGTTGGACAGAATTCGCCGCGAAACCAAGAAATTAATAAAACGAGGCAAGAAAAATCTTGAAGAATATATAGCGGAAACAAGTAAATCTAATCCTAAAGAATTTTTCAGCTATGTAAATAATAAAAAGTCACTCACTTGTGGTATCGAACCGCTTGCTAATGAAAATGGTAACCACACGAACGATGAAAATGAAATGGCTACAATCCTAAATAACTTTTTCGCATCCGTATTTACCGACGAAGATTGTTTATCACCTCAACCGCCGGAGGTTAGAAGGACCGAAAAGATGTTAAGTGGCGTGCTCATCGTAGAAAATGACATTTTACGCACAATTGAAAAGATTAAAGTAAGCAAAGCTCCTGGTCCAGACAAAATTACCCCTAGGGTCTTAAAAGAAATCAAAAATCAAATTTGTAAACCGCTCTCCATCATATTCAATAAATCTTTAACAGCTGGAAAAGTTCCGTCGGATTGGAAACTTGCAAATGTCACACCAATTTTCAAAAAGGGGGACAAGTCTCATCCAGGAAACTATCGACCAATTAGCCTGACATCTATTGTTTGTAAGTTAATGGAGACTATCATTCGCGACAATATGGTGAAATTCTTCGAAGAAAATAATATAATAAATAATTCGCAACATGGCTTCCGTAGTAAACGTTCGTGTTTGACTAACTTACTTGATTTTTTTCACTATATTTTTGAGGTGTTCGATGAAAGCAGATCAGTAGATATCATATATCTGGATTTTCAAAAGGCATTTGATAAGGTCCCCCACCAACGATTGCTCAGCAAACTACTGGCGCACGGTATCTCGGGTAACATTCACAATTGGCTTGCGGACTGGCTCTCTGAGCGGAAACAGAGAGTAGTTCTAAACGGTGTTACATCTAACTGGCTCGATGTCACAAGCGGCGTACCTCAAGGATCAGTGCTTGGCCCCATGCTCTTCTTAATTTATGTTAATGATATCGATGATGGGCTCACTTGCAAAGTATCAAAATTTGCTGATGACACAAAAATTGCTCATAAAGTAACTGCGATACTCGACGAAGAAGCTTTACAATCAGATATAGATCGACTTGCACGTTGGGCCAATCAATGGCAAATGAAATTTAACGTTGAGAAATGTAAAGTGTTGCACATCGGAAAAAATAACAATCGTGTTCGGTACGTAATGAATGGCCAACAACTTTCTGCAGTAAGTAAAGAAAAGGATCTTGGAATCACTATATCAAGCGATTTAAAGCCCGGTCAGCATTGTTCAGAGGTAGTTAAAACTGCAAACAAATTGGTTGGCTTCATCGGACGAGTCTTTAATAATAAATCGGAAAAAGTAATATTAAAATTGTATAATTCGTTGGTTCGACCCGTCTAGAGTACTGTGTACAGTTTTGGTCTCCCTACAGAAAAGACATAGAAAAGTTGGAACGGATCCAACGAAGAGTAACAAAGATGATTCCTAGGTTGAGAAATTTGTCATATGAACAAAGGCTTAAAGAAGTAAATTTATTCAGCCTATCAAAACGAAGAATGCGAGGCGATCTAATAGAAGTGTTTAAAATGTTCAAAGGATTCAGTGATATTAATGCGGAAGATTACTTTACAATTGATCGATCAAATAGAACAAGAAGAAATCACAATTTGAAGATAAGTGGTAAAAGATTCTCGTCGCACGAAGCTAAACACTTCTTCTTCAATCGAGTTGTTAATGTTTGGAACTCTCTACCTTGTGATGTCGTTGATAGTACAACAGTTACGGCCTTCAAGAATAGATTAGACAAGTGTTTTGAATCCAACCAGCAACTTAGATATTACTCATTGTCGTAATAACGTTAAGTTCTTTCGAATACTGGTGTCCTTGTCCGCTTTTATCGCCCGGTTAGTGGTAGCAGTAATGGTAGTTCTTTCCTCTTTCCTACATAAATTCCTTGCAGTTTTTCCATGCTGCATGGTTCTTTTTCCTTTCCTGCCAGCTTTGGCTGGAGGGATGGGGGGGTGGGGAGGAGCCTTCGCCTTTGCTGTCCTTCATCTTCCACCTTTGATTAGATAGTGTAGCTTGTCACAAACAACCTCGTAAGGACCAGCAGGTCTGCTGTTGTTTGTTCTTTCTTTGTGTTCCTTTGTATCTGATCGCCAGTATGGGTTCCGCAAGGGGCGTTCTTCTGGTGATCTCCTAGCCTTCTTAACTGACTCTTGGTCATTCTCTCTTAGCCGTTTCGGTGAAACCTTTGCTATTGCACTAGACATATCAAAAGCTTTTGATAGGGTCTGGCACAAATCTTTGCTTTCCAAACTGCCCTCTACGGTTTCTATCCTTCTCTCTTTACCTTTATCTCCAGTTTCCTTTCTGACCGTTCTATTTCTGTTGTGGTAGACGGTCACTGTTCTTCCCCTAAATCTATTAACAGTGGTGTCCCACAGGGTTCTGTCCTATCTCCCATTCTTTTTCTGTTGTTCATTGATGATCTTTTTTCCAAAACGAACTGTCCTATCCATTCCTACGCCAATGATTCCACTCTGCGTTACTCAACTTCTTTTAATAGAAGACCCACCCTACAGGAACTAATTAACGACTCAAGGCTGGAGGCTGCAAAACGCTTAGCCTCAGGCCTTACTATTATTTCCGATTGGGGCAAGAGGAACCTGGTGTCCTTCAATGCCTCAAAAACACAGTTTCTCCACCTATCCACTCAACACAATCTTCCAAACAACTATCCCCTATTCTTTGACAACACCCAGCTTTCACCTTCCTCAACACTAAACATCCTCGGTCTATCCTTAACTCAAAATCTCAACTGGAAACTTCAAATCTCATATAAATCAGCTTCCTCGAGGCTGGGCGTTCTGTACCGTCTCCGCCAGCTCTTCTCCCCTGCACAGTTGCTGTCCATATACAGGGGCCTTGTCCGCCTCGTATGGAGTATGCATCTCATGTGTGGGGGGGCTCCACCCACGCAGCTCTTCTGGACAGAGTGGAGGCTAAGGTTCTTCGTCTCATCAGCTCTCCTCCTCATACTGATAGTCTTCTACCCCTTAAATTCCGCCGCAATGTTGCCTCTCTTTCTATCTTCTATCGATATTTCCACGCTGACTGCTCTTCTGAACTTGCTAACTGCATGCCTCCCCCCCTCCCGCGGCCCCGCTGCACTCGACTTTCTACTCATGCTCATCCCTATACTGTCCAAATCCCTTATGCAAGAGTTAACCAGCATCTTCACTTTCATCCCTTACGCTGGTAAACTCTGGAACAATCTTCCTTCATCTGTATTTCCTCCTGCCTACGACTTGAACTCTTTCAAGAGGAGGGTATCAGGACATCTCTCCTTTCGTATTTGACTTTGCTTTCGGCCACCTCTTTTGTTTCTTTTTTAGGAGCAGCGAGTAGCGGGCTTTTTTTTTATTATTGTTTTCTTTTTTTGTGTGCCCTTGAGCTGCCTCCTTTGTTGTAAAAAAAAAAAAAAATCTCTGCTTGTTTTTGTCACAAATCATTGGTTTACGTGTGGGGGACTATACAAAAAAAATATAAAAAACGTAGATTTGCGGCGGTAACAGTTACTCGACTCATTCAAAGCACATCAAAGTATATCAGAAAATTTTAGTTTCTTTTGAAAATGTTAGACGGGTGCACTTATATAAATTAACCCTAATAAATGACCTAACCTGACTTTGTAACCAAACAAAACCTAATCTAATAGTAAACATTAACAATAGATGAATGGTGTTAATGACACATTGCTTTTGAACCTATTCTTCTTATAGTAAGGTTATTTATAGTAATATGATTGAAGGTGTAAGATAACATTCCATTTACTGTCAGCCGGCACTGTGCGGGTTGAAGAGTATTAGTACACAGTAAAGCATGCACTGCAACATTTCCCCCACAAAAAAATATTGTTGCAACTTTAAACCCTTTATGTTAGGTGCCCGAAATTAGGGTCGTCATTTATGTAAATCAAATTTTTTTTTCTAAATTACTTTCAGGGGAGTCCAAGCAGTCGCTGGGATTTGCCTACCGGATAAGACCCAACCTGTTAAGCAGTGTCATTCCTGAGGTCTGTGATGCATTATACAAAATGCTGCAGCCAACGCATCTTATGCTGCCACAAACAGAAAATGAATGGTGTGTCCAAGCAGAATTCAACAACTCATGGCAGTTTCCAAACTGTATCGGAGCTCTGGATGGAAAAAAAAAAAAAGTTCTCATTGGAAAGCCAGCAAAATCAGGCTCTACATCCGATGACTACAAGTCTCATTTTAGTGTCATAAAGCTTGCCCTTGTGGATGAAAGTTACAAATTTTTGAATGTTGATGTTGGTGGTGTTGGCCGTGCTGGTGATGGGGGGTCTCGGATAGGTGCTCTTAGAATGCTGCCATGAATGCCAATGGAATCATGATTCCAGCACCCAGGGCCTTGCCATTTTCAAATACAGTGTATCCAAGTGTTGTGGTTGGGGACGATGCCTTAACCTTCGGAGAAACATAATGAAGCCCTTCCCTGGTAAAGATTTAACACTTGAAATGATAAATTTCAGTTAAAGACTATCTCGTGCCAGAAAGACTTCTGAAAATGCATTCGGGATTCTCACAGCAAAGTTCCGGATTTACATGCAACCCATCCTGGTATTTCCGACAAATGTGACGAAGATCATCCTTGCAACTGTTGTATTGCACAACTACCTGCAAGGCCAAGACAAACCTGTAGAAGGACACTCAGCTGAACAGTCTGGAAGTCATGCAGAGGGGCAGCAACAGGGCCATATGGGGCCTTGTACGCATAGCTCGGAATGTAGATAATGAGGCAAAAGCTGGCAGGGATGCCTTTTCAGTCCCGCTCTCGTCTTGGAAGAGGACGGACCTCCACCCCGCGCCCGGCGAAGAAGAAGAAAGAAGAGGAAGACGACGCCGGCCCACGACCCTGCCGGTCCTCTCATTTGCTGCCGCTCCCGGTGGCTGACTCTTTCTTCCAGCAGGTGGATGCTTCTCTGTCTTCTGCTGCCCTGTTGCTGCCCCTAGTGCTGTTGTTACCCCTGCTGTGACTACTTCTTCTGCTGCCTGAGGGTTTGGCGCGTCTCCCCGCCTCAGAAGTCGTCCTTCCCCCCGAAGGGCGGCTGGCGACATCGGGTGTCCCTCTCGGGCATGCCACCCCCTCCCCCCCCCCCCCCCCGGTTGCTGTGCGGCGTGTGGGCCAGGAGCTGTCGTGTATGTCGGGTATTCCTCCGGCCTGCCTCTGCCGCTGTCCTTCCTCCCGAAGGGCGGCTGACGTTGTAGGGTGTCCCTCTCGGGCACCCCCCTCTCACTACCACCCCGGGCCTGGCGCCGCAGCTGCTTCACGTGACGAGGGCATTATCTCCTCCGACGCTGCTCTTCCTCCCGAAGGGCGGCGGGCGGCGTGGGTGTCCCTCCCGGGCACCCCTTCCTCACACGACCCCGTACCTGCGCCGAAGCTGCTGCTGTGCGTGGAGTGTTACCTCGTCTGACGCTGTCCTTCCTCCCGAAGGGCGGCTGGCGCCGTCGGGTGTCCCTCTCGGGCACCCCTGTCCATCCCTGCTATGCCTGGCTCGTCCGCTTCCCGCCTCCCCGTCCCTGGACCTGCTATCTCGCTTCATTGTTCTCCCGCGGTGCTCCCGTCCCTCGTGCACTCATCATCTCGGGGGTTTCTCCTTAAATATCGCACCCCGTTTGAAAACCACGTGTGATCGTCTTTCCATTTGTGCTGTTGTGGTTGGGTGCCCGCGGGCGTGTATATGTTGCCGGGGCTCGGTGTTTTGTGTGGGTGCACAGGCGGCGGCCTGAACAAACTGTGTGTGCTCACGAGTCCGGTCAGACGGCCCCCGTGGCCCCTGCGTGCTTCCGACGAACCAACTTTCGAGTGACAGTGTAGTGTGTGGCGGCCCCCTGTGCCGTGGTGTGTGTTCAGTGTACCAACTCGCCAGCGGCGTGTGCTGGTGGCAAGGGTGGCAGTACGGTACGGTACGTAATAAATATCGTAATTCCGCATGCTTAAAAATACCGTACCGTAAATTTGTACCGTTACCAAAAAAACGTACCGTACTAGTATGAAAAAATAAAATTTCGTACCGTAATTTCGTACCCAGTATCGTACCAATGCGATAAGCTGCCTACATCTCTAAAATTAACCAATTTTATGAAGTACTTGTGGAAACACTTCCTTATTGATGAGACTGAAGATTAAGTTCATATAACTGTTTTTAGTTTTCTTATTAATGAATATACCTTTTATAGTACGTATATTTATCACTAAATATAATAGGTATTAGAACTGGAACTTTTTACTGTTAGTGAAAAGTTCCAGTTCTAATAGGTGCGGTAGTATGAACTTACATAATATGTCTTAGAATCAACTAAAGATTATCTTGGGCCTACTATTTAATTTTATAGGAAGAGGAATGTATATCATATAAACAAAAATATTACATTTCACATGATGTAGAAAACTTAAACCTCATTTGTCTGTGGTTTTAAATTAAAAATAATTTGACATGCGTTAAACTTATCCTTTGATTATTTATTAAGGGCCCACTGAAACATTTTACATACAAGAGAAAGTGTTTATTCCAAAGTAATGATAAGAAACACGAAAATGAAACAAAAAAATAGCTTGTTGGCTGTTGCGTTCCAGTTCTAATAGGTGCCGCCTGTAGCAGCTATAGGGCTCCCCGGCGCAGTTACTGACTCACTGCGTCACTGGTACTGGACACGAACTGAACGCCAGGGTTGCCAACCTGATTTTGCGGATAGTACCAAATCGGAGCATCAAAACGTACCAAATCTGAACAAAACGTACCAAATGTAAAATACAATATATATATATATATATATATATATATATATATATATATATATATATATATATATATATATATATATATATATATATATATATATATATATAACGTATAATAAGAAACAAATTTTCTTACCTTGACTAAAGATGTAAATCCTCGTCCTCTCTTGTGTTTTCCTGTGGAGTCCACTTTCGGCTCATTTTAGATAGAAGAACCTGAGAAGGATGCCATGTTTTGCAACTGTAGTCCTGAAGCATACATTTGCTACGTATCAATCCATTCAGAGTCTCTGTTTTAGTCGTGATCTGTTCTTTGTTTTTATGTTTGTAACGAGGGAAAAATCCTTTCTGCGGCAGCAGACGAATGAGGCAGAGACATCAGGTTCATCATAAGCTTAGAGATATTCGAAATCTTGCCTCATCACCACACTTTTCTAGTGAAGCAGCATACCAGAATTTTTCAGGCTCCTCAGATGCTACACTTAGAGCTGGCAGTTCACATGAAATTATTTCTCTCCACTCTCTGTTAAGATCTTCATACGCACTCTTCTCAATTATATTTGGAAATTTTACTGCCAGTGGTATGATAGACTTTGGTTTTCCTTGCTGTACATTTGATGGGTCAAGTGCTTCAAGCAGATGTAAGTTGTTGAATAGATTAGAGGACAGGAAACGTTTTAGCATTTGCTTTGAGAGAGCAACATAGAAATTGAGTGTCTTCACGTGAAACTGCTCTAAGTCTCTGTTAGAAATATCAGAAGAGTGCTCTAGGAAAATACTTTCTGTTATTGCTCCGCGGTAAATATCTCCAAGGCTGAGATAGTTGGAAGGATCATGAACATTAATCTGAGTCAGATCACTGCTTTTAGTTTGTCTGCTTTCATGAAGTTACTTAAGATGCCCTTGACACTGCTACTGATAGATGTTCGAAGCTTATGAATTCTCAGGGATGTTGCCTGGAAATCTAGGTTTAGTTTATTTACTGCAGGCAGAATGTATGCCAAAAAGGAAAAGTACATTTTTATAACAGGATTATGTAATTCCTGCAATATTGCTGAAGCAGATGCCATCTTATCCTCCAATGCAGCAGATGTAAAATACAGCTTAAGTGTAGGCCATTGCTCTAAAACTCTTTTTACCACCTCTTCCAAGGAGAGCCATCTAGTAAAACTAGGGTGCAGTATTCTATGAAGTGGAGCCTCTGTGAATTTCTGAAATTCCTCATATTCTGTGAATCTTTTAGGGCTGTTCATTATGTAGGTATGTATGTTCCGAGCTAGTTCTTCAACCCTATTAGGCAGCTCGCCACATGCATTTGAGGCACAGAGGGCAATGGAGTGGCACACGCATCCTTGCACAAACAGGGATGGATTTTCTTTTCTTAGCAGAGCCATGACTCCTCCCTTTTCTCCCATCATAACACTTGCGTTATCGCTGGCAAAGCCGATAACATTTTTCATAGGAATTAAATGCCTGTCAAAAAACTGCACTATTGAGCTAAAAATACCTTGAGCTGTACAATCAGTTACCTCAAGTAAACTCAGAAAGTGATCACAAGTTTTCTGAACTTCAAGGTCATAGAACCGAGCAATCAAAACAAGGTGTTTTTGTGTAGAAAGGTCGGTAGATTCATCAATGATGAGAGAAAATTTTGTGTCCTTCAGACGAGCAACAATCTCAGATAGAAAAGCATCACCCATTACGTTCCCAAGGATAGCTGAGGCTTTTGTTCTGCCACATTTAACAGCACTCGCAATTTTTGAGTCTGGGCACACATTAGCAATAAACCCTGGCAAATGATCCATTACTGAGACAGGTAAGTTATGTTCTGCAATGAAGGCGCACATCTTAAGCTCTGAGGCTACGACTTGTTTTTCAAAGCTTGCTGATACACTTGGTTGAAAATAATTGGTGACTTTCTTATGCTGGTTACTTGCATTCATGTTTTTCTTGTGTTTCTCAGTTAAGTTGTGCCTTTCTAGTAATGTTATGCTGCCGGATAATTCACTATCACATGCAGTGCAGAATGCCTTATTTGGGTTTTTCTTACTCTGGATCATCCATGGTGAGAATTTGGGGTCACTTAGCAGTTTCAACTGAAATTTATGATCATATTTGACTTTCTTCTTTGGAGTCTGAGGACCCTCATCATCACTGTCAGAGTCATGTGGTCTTACTTGTCTGATATCACTCATGCTTGTAGCATGTCATTAACCCTGGATAAAAGAAACGAATAAATAACATTCGTAACCGTACTGTATGAAATTATCTCGTAGACCCCAAGGCCACTAAAGCACATAGCTTACTCATCTTTCCCTACATATTCACCCCACTCCCACGCACGTGGCGGTCCTTCGCTACCTACACACATCCTTCCCCACCCATCTACACACACACACACACACACACACATAATCCTTCCCCACCCATCTACACACACACACACACACACACACACACACACACACACACACACACATAATCCTTCCCTACACACACACACACACACACACACACACGTTTCCTAACTCATTCCTACACATGCACACTAACATATATGTTTTCCCTTTAAAAAATAATTGAATAAATAGAATAAAATTTATAAAAAAAAATATGCAAACGCCCAGGCTACATTTGTTTCTGATAAGCTGGTATTGGTACGTATAATACTGTCCTGAATAAAAGCAAACTGTCAACATAATCTGATCCTTCACCGTAATTACAAAACAAACGTGGTTTCACTTTAACGACACTCACGCTACAAGACCCTTAAGACAGGGTGATAGATCACCAGACCACTAGCTGTGACACCAGACAGACACTGATGAGTGATGGACCAGTGCTGCCACTCTTGATTTTATAAAAAAAAAAAGCCAAGAGCACAAGCAGGTGTTTTACTGTCCTTAGGGCAAACTGTCTGCATAATCTGATCCTTCACCGTAATTATAACACAAACGTGGTTTTACTTTTATCAGTTTCACGACACCCACGCTACAAGATCCTGAAGGTAATCCGTAGGGGTACAACCCACGCCAGACTGACAGACACTGACGAACCAGTCGAGTCTGAGACGCGGCGCCTGTATTCTGACGAGTATGGTACGTGTAGGATACTAGTAGTCAGGTCCGACTCCGTACGGTTTGGCTCAGCAGAGGTGTCCGAATCTCAAACCCAACGACTTCAGTCGACAATATAGTATATTTATAATTTACACTGACGAAAATATGTAATGTTATTTACATAAATATTGTTTTTTTTTTATTATTATCACAATATATGCGTATTTTATTTAATTAAATATCTCATACAGGAGGAAATGGGAAACAGTCAGTCAGTCAGTTGGGATTTTTTTTCTAATATGAGATTCGAACAATCCTACGGAAACAGTTTAGTACCAAATTTATTGAAAGACGTACCAAACGTACTTTTGAGTTAAAAAGTACCAAATATGGTACGTTAGTACCAAAATTGGCAACCCTGCTGAACGCGTTAGCGACGGGCCGAGGCCCGAAGGCCAACAGACGAGTTGCCGTCTAGTACCTCTCTCTCTCTCTCTCTCTCTCTCTCTCTCTCTCTCGTAAATAAAACTATTTTGTGTCGCAATCGTCCGGATATTCATATTAGTCTATTCTGAACAGAGGCAGTGGAATACATATTAGAATTTTAATAAAGTATGAAAAGGGTACGGAAAAGGTACGGAAAAAATAACGTAATTTCGTACCGTACCGTACTTGACAAAAAATACCGTACCGTAATTTCGTACCGTACTTTTACCTTAAAAAATACCATACCGTACCGTAATTCCGTACCATACCATACCGTACTGCCATCCTTGGCTGGTGGTGAGCTTGGCCACCTCCGTGGCCGGGCGGCACAGGGTTGACTCGGCAAGGGGCCCGGGAGTGTGTGGGTAGTGCTTCTCGTCCTCCCATTGGCTACCACCTCCCGCTCGCTGACTCTGCGACGGTGGGTCCCTCCGTGCTTGCCCTGCACCGAGAGACGTGTGTCTTAGGGCCGGTCTTACAGTCCTTTGGGGAGCGGCAAAACGAAAACGCGCGCCAGGTTCGTTGGCTGGCGTACGAGAGCCAGGTGCCCGTCTTACACTCGAAGATTTACGCTCCCGAACAAGAGCCGCACCCAAACGAAATCGTCGGCAAGGTTGGTACAACTTGTCGGCCGAGGTTGGCAAGCGTGAGCGTGAAAACGTAAACAAACCCACGTGAGAGCTCCAGTGTGACCGCGGGCTGTTCAAGTAATTATGGATGCGCTAAGTACTCCCAGAGAAAAATCCTCTTCCCTGAGCCATGAGCAAAAGAGAACTTTAGTAAACTTGATTGCAGTCAACAAAGTGGTTCTGGATAAGAGTGACCAGTACTATTTGATTAGTAAAAAGAGGGAGGCATGGGAGAAAATAGCTGAAAACTACAATGCAGCTCATCCCATCGCAGAGATGAAGACGTCCCAGCAGCTGAAGAGGGCCTGGGAATACCTCAGAAATAGGTAAGTGTGCATCCAACATATTGCTTATAGCCTGGATCAACCTATAAAGGTCTCTGATAAACAGATCATGAATTCAAGGGGCCAAGTGTATCATCTGTGACCCTCTGAGCCCAGCTCACCCTACACACACACACACAGAGATTTACATAGATTTACATAGAAAATCAGACCACACAGACCCCATGGTCCAGACTTGGTGGTCTGTCCTTAAACCTAAGTGATTTTACATTAATCAGAAGACTCCAAAACGTTGCATTTCTACTCTAGTTGATATTAAGTTGAAGGAAGTGACGGTCGAGCTTATTTTTGAAGGAGTCAATCGTGTTACACTGGACCACTGATGGTGGAAGCTTATTCCATTCTCGCACTACAACGTTGGTGAAGAAAAATTTGGTGCAATCTGAATTTACTTGTCTACATCTGAGTTTTACGCCATTGTTCCTCGTGCGCAGACTGTCATCGATCATAAACAATGTTGATCTGTCTACATTCGTGAAACCATTAAGTATTTTAAAACATTCGATCAATTTTCCTCGGAGGCGACGTTTCTCAAGAGAGAACATGTTAAGGATAGAAAGCCTTTCTTCGTAGGATTTGTTGCGCAAGGAAGGGATCATTTTCGTTGCCCGACGCTGAACACCTTCTAATTTAGCAATATCCTTTGCATGGTGGGGGACCAACACTGTACCGCATATTCCAAGTGGGGTCTGACTAAACTGTTGTAGAGCGGGAGTATTACATCTTTATTCTTGAATACAAAGTTTCTTTTAATGAAGCCCAACATTCTGTTCGCTTTATTTGCTGCATCGATGCATTGCTGTGAGAATTTGAGGTTTGACGCGATTTTGACCCCCAAGTCTTTGACGCATTGAACGCTTTTGAGTTTAACGCCGCGCATTTCGTAATCGAACTTCTTATTCCTCGTTCCAACTTGAAGGACCTGGCACTTGTCTACGTTAAAGGGCATCTCCCATCTATCCGACCAAGTTGAAATTTTGTGCAAATCCTCTTGGAGGCTTTGCCTGTCTTCGTCAGTGAGAACCGAGTTACCAATCTTTGTGTCGTCTGCAAATTTACTAATGCGGTTATTGAGTCCAACATCCACGTCGTTGATGTAAATAATGAAGAGCACTGGGCCAAGGACCGAGCCCTGAGGGACGCCACTAGTGACAGGCGCCCACTCTGAGTTAAATCCGTCAATCACTACTCTTTGTTGTCTGTTGCTCAACCAATTCGCGATCCATTGGTTTACTTGACCGTCGATACCTATTTGCTTTAATTTGTAAAGTAATTTATGATGCGGGACTTTATCAAACGCTTTCTGAAATCAAGATAGACTACGTCCAGTGATTTGGTTACGTCATAAACAGTGAAGAGGTCGTTATAAAAGGTTAATAGGTTTGATAGGCAGGATCTTTTGTTTCGGAAGCCATGTTGTGAGTCCCCAATCAATGAGTGGCTTTCAAGGTAACTCACAATTTTGTCTCTAATTATGCCCTCAAGTAGCTTACCTACAACCGAAGTTAGACTAATGGGCCTGTAATTACCTGGTACTTTTTTGTCTCCTTTCTTGAAAATCGGTGTCACATTAGCCTTTTTCCAATCTGAAGGGACGATGCCTTGTCGCAAGGACATATTGAATACGGTTGTGAGGAGGAGAGTATTTCGCTCTTCGTTTCTTTCAGCAGAGTTGGATATACTTTGTCAGGTCCAGGACTTTATTTGTTTTAAGTGAATGGAGAGCTTTAAGGACTTCATCGGTTGTTATTTCAAAATTAGGCAATGCATGCTCGAGATTTACAATAGTACTGGTGTTGGTGGTAGCGAGAGGAAGACTGTTAGTATTAAACACCGAGGAAAAGTAATTGTTTAAGAGGTTTGCAATGTGTTGGCTGTCAGTCACTAGTGCACCGTCGCTGTTTGTTAAAGGTCCAATACCACTTTTGATCGCCTTTCTGTTGTTTATGTAACTGAAGAAAGATTTCGGGTTATTTTTACAGTTGGCTGCAATATTTTCTTCATATCTACGCTTTGCCTGACCTACTAGTCTTTTTACTCGTCGCCTGGCATCATTATAGAGTCTAATGTTCTCGGGCGTGCTTTGTTCTTTCTTTAACCTGTAAAACAATTTTCTCTCATTGACTGATTGTTTAATTTCGCTATTAAACCACGGTGGGCTTTTATTAGTGTTAATTCGCTTCTCGCACAAGGGGACGAATGTGTTCTGCTGAGTGAGAGAGAGAGAGAGAGAGAGAGAGAGAGAGAGAGAGAGAGAGAGAGAGAGAGAGAGAGAGAGAGAGAGAGAGAGAGAGAGAGAGAGAGAGAGAGAGAGAGAGAGAGAGAGAGAGAGAGAGAGAGAGAGAGAGAGAGAGAGAGAGAGAGAGAGAGAGAGAGAGAGAGAGAGAGAGAGAGAGAGAGAGAGAGAGAGAGAGAGAGAGAGAGAGAGAGAGAGAGAGAGAGAGAGAGGTTAAAGTTGGACAAATATGCATTGGGAGATAGGACTGTCCGAGCTTGAGCTCAGGTCCTGTATGCTACGAATAGGTAAATAATGAGGCTCAAAGTTGCAAGGGGCCCAGATGAATAGTTAGAAAAAATGAAATCTAAGGGTTACAGATGGAGAATATTTACTAGGTAATCATGGGCCTTTTCTTCAGTAATGCTGACTCTGTAACCAGAACATTAAATAATATAAAAATACAATCTCAGGAACCTGAGGATTACTGTAAAAATAGCATAGGGCCTTACTTTGGATGAGGATGAGGATTAGTTACTATACTAGGAAAACATGAACATAATAGTTTACACAGATTTGCCCTTTTTTAGACTATATTTTTTGTATAGTTATTTTATATATATTTTTTTTTCTTCGTATTTCAGAGTCAAGAGTGACTTTGCAACATACTCAAAGAAGAAGAGACAGACTGGTGGAGGTCCTCCCCCAACACCCCCGAAGTATGATCCTCTACTGGAGGCTGTGTCGTCGCTGGTGAAAAATGAATTGCTGTTCTCCGAGTATCAGTACGACAACACCTGCACCGAGGTACCAACTCCACCTTCATCTGCTGCATCACCATATCCTGACGCATGTGGTTCTTTGCAGGAAGGAGACCATGGTAAGAAAGCATTAAAGCAATATTTCTTTACTTTTCTGGCATCACCAGCCCCTGTGGCTAAAACTAAGCAGTAGCGCACTTAATGCATATGACTTTTGCTATATCAAATTAGCATTATTTAATACTTACATTTCAATCCTCTACATATCAATAAGGGGAATTTTTTCAAATAGTTCCATTCTTTAACAGAGAAAAGTGCCTATTTTTTTTTTTTTGTGTACATATTAAGCCAGTCAATAGGAGCATATGCCTGGAGGTGCATTGCCTTCCTTGCCCTACAACAACAACAACACTGGGGCGTTTATAGTTAAAAGGATGCGATGCAAGCCCATTTCTCATCCAGGGTCCCTCATGGTTGGATCCCCTGACTTGCACAAGTCACAAACTTTAAAAGACTTTTGTCTGAAAACCCCTGCACGACGGCTTCTCCCCAAGCAACATTAAATCCCGAAGCTTTCGCCTACTCAGGCAGTGCCTGTTATTGCCAAAAGATGAAGGAATCCCATAAAATTCTAGGAGATCCCAAAGTGCCTTGCTCTGCATTTGAGCTCGACTGTAATCCTCCCCAGTTGAAACTCACATTAGCGCTCCACCAATACTCATGTGTCGATAGTCTCTTACTAATATTTCCTAATTTTCTTTTGTATTGCTGTCTTTTCAGAGTCGATTGCTGAGGATCCCACCCCTATCCCCTCAGCTGAAGCAGCAGCGAATCCTGATTCATCTACCATAGGTGCACTGCAGGATAATCCCGCAGCAACTTTCCCCTCATCATCTACAAATTCTACATGGGATAGTAAGACAGGGAGAGGTATAAAGAGGAAGAGATTTGGTACAAAGAAAGAAAGTAATTTAAACAGTCTAAGACAAAGCCAAGAACTTCTTAATAAAAAGGCTCTAGAGTTGATGCAGTCAAAATATGAAAAAGAGATACAAAGCCTAGCAGCCATAGAAAGAATGTGTAACACTGTAAATGTTTTTTTCTCCCGTCTGTCAAGTAATTACGATAATATATTTCCAAATCACTCTTAAGATAATAACATTTCTGGGCTACTTTTCTCCAGGTAAAATTAGTGGTACATGCTATGGTTGCATGTGGCCCAAGATAATGGGTTCATACCAAACCTTATTGTATTCCCATTTGAAAATGGCTGGAGGGGTGTAGGCCAGTGTGGGTCAGCTCTGCCCAACACCCTCAACACCTCTAGCTCCCTTGCATATGTTAGCTAGTAGTAGTAAAGGTAGTAAATAGGTGACATATGAGAGAGGAAGCAAGAGGTGTTGAGGGTGTGTGGCAGAGCTGACCCGCACTGGCCTACACCCCACCAGACAGTTTCAAATGGGAATACTATAGCTCATGATGATTGCAAGGTAACTTGCAGCTATGGCATATGCTCCCAACTTTACATTTGTTGCTTTTCTGAGGAGGGGGGGAAAAATATTTGTTTTTATAGTTAATATTTATTGGAAAAAAAATATCTATATTTTATCTATATTTATGGAAGATACTTTTTATTCAACAAGAGTAATGTAAGAATTAATTATTGGAAATATATACTTAGTTTTATATGAAAAAAGAATATATATTGGAAATATTTATATTTACCTACTCTATAGTACTTTGAGCAGGCAAGGAATAATTAATTAGTTATATAAATGGAAAGTTTTTTATTGGAAAATAATCTATATAGAACAATTGTTATGTGAGAATTATTGGAAATATTTATATATAGTTGTAGTAAAAAAATAAATATCTATTGGAAATATTTGTTTTGGCCTACTGTATAGTAATGGTAGAATTATTCATTGTAACATTTACTAATTTGTAAAAAAATCAGATGAAGGAAATTCGGACAAGGTATCCGTCCCACCAGACCATATGGCTCCATGACAGTGGCTGAGTGTTGCATGTACAAAGTTGGCCATGGATTTCATCTTCCCTACCTGAGAAATTTGGCTGTCGCTGCACTAAAGTATTCTATACTTTCTCAGGGAGCTAGAACCATCTTTGAACTATTCTATCCCTTACACGGTTACCACCCACTACTTGCTCAAATTCTACATCTCCCATTTCTATGTCTTCCTGTGGTAGAACTTCATCATCTATAAGTTCAATTTTTTTTGACACTGCAATATTGTGCAGAACCACACATGCCATCACAATTTGTTTGGAATTTGTAAGTTTGGTGCGAAGTGGTATACTTAAACATGCAAATCTTCTTTTTAATACACCAAATGCTCTCTCCACACAGTTTCTTGTTTTAGCATGAGAAATGTTGTAGTTTCTTTCTTTTTCATTCCTTGGAGTTAATAATGGAGTTAATAAATATTCTCGACAGGGATAACCACTGTCTCCTAATAAATACAAACCATTATAATTACCCTGTTCTAAATTGTAGCACTCATTAGAATTTTCAAATACTCTGGCATCATGAACACTTCCAGGCCAACTTGCAACAATACTTGTGAACATCAAATCTGAATCACATATGCCTTGGACATTTAATGAATAAAAACCTTTACGGCATCGATACACTTCAACATCGTCCCCACCAGGACTCTGTATTGGGATGTGGGTTCCATCGACACAGCCAATTACACCTGGCATACCAGCAATGTCATAAAACCGTTGGGCCACATGGTGTGCTTCCTCTGGTCGTGGAAACTGAATGTAGGTGGGTGCCAGGTATGATATGAGGTGTGCAACCTCTCTAACACACTTGCCAGCTGATGCCTTTGACATGTCCAAGTTATCAGCTATGGTGAGAAGAAAATTCCCTGTCGCCAGGTATCTCAAAGTGACGAGCATTTTGAGGTGCAGTGGAATTCCACATCCTGTAAGAGAAACATGCAAAGGTTATTAATACAATAAATAAAAAAATGCTATAATGGTGAAATTAGGGTAGAAATGAATGAAGGTGGGGTGTTCAGAAAGTAAGAGAGAGAGGATACGATGAAAACTTTAATGAAAGTAAAATGTAATGTAGTTAATGAGTCCAGGATGATGAATGAGAAAACAATGGTAATGCATGGTCAAAAGATGAAAGATTCAGGTCCATAATTTTGGCTGATTTTTAGATAGGGGGGCTACACTGCATCATAGCTTAATGAAGTGGGGGTGGAAAGGTGGTGAGTGCAGTGAGGATGTGCAGGTTAGGGAAATCTTTTGAAAACAAGCACTTAAGGAATTTTGAGGCTGGTATAGAAAACATTGGAGCCTCACTAGCCCCCTCCAGAAATTACAATCCTGAGATTCATATAAGGAATTGAGTAATTTACCTTGAAATCAAGTGGTTATAGATATAGAACATTCTAAAGCGATGTTACTGTTCAGGATTTTTTTTATAATTGCAAGGTATAATTGTAATATCATACCTCTGCCCATTCTGTCAACATTTGCACGTGGCCTCACTTCAATAAGGTCTATGGTGGCATCCTTGGAGAGGCGATACCTATCAATGAACTCTTCATCAGACAAACACTGAAATGGGTTCCCACGATCTTTTGCTACAATCCGCGGAACCCTCGCTTCTAATAGTTATTCCTCTTGGCGATGTTGTTCTTGCAGGATCTCTACTGCAGGTATGCCTAGAAATTTCAGTAAAGGTCATTAGTTCTTGAAGAATGATATTCATGAAAAAAGCAACAGGGGTGAGATTTTCGTTTATAATAAATTTCAATGGCACTGACAATTAATTTTGTAAACTGTGAGGCTGTATCTGTATCATATGGAGATAGTTGTCTCACAGGAAAACATATGATAAGAGTAAAAAAATTGCAGAATCAGAATGTAGTCAACAGAAAAAAAACATCACCTTAATGCAATGGCAATATGTACCATGATATAGCTGTGAGGGCAAATGACTATATACATGAAGAATTCCACCTTAACACTATGGAAACTAACTTATTTCCCCAATGGATAACAACCCATTGCTCTCTCTCTCTCTCTCTCTCTCTCTCTCTCTCTCTCTCTCTCTCTCTCTCTCTCTCTCTGTGTGAGTGTTATAAGAGTTCCATTATACACTGAATGCATTTTGAGGTGCATGACTTATCAATAACATACCATAATTATTTTCTGACCACCAGTGACGGGTGAAATTCTATAGTAATTCTCTCTCTCTCTCTCTCTCTCTCTCTCTCTCTCTCTCTCTACCTGTGTGTGAGTGTTATAAGAGTTCCATTATACATTGAATGCATTTTGGGGTGCATGACTTATCAATAACATACCATAATTTTCTGACCACCAGTGACGGGTGAAATTCTATAGTAATTCTCTCTCTCTCTCTCTGTGTGTGTGTGTGTGTGTGTGTGTGTGTGTGTGTGTGTTACAAAAGTTCCATTACATCTTGAATACTTTTTGAGGTGCCTGTCTTATCCGTAACACTAAAATTACTTACCGAATAGTATATCCATTGTTGTTGGAGTTGGTGCCGGAGCAGCAGGAGGTCTCCAGGGGCAGTGAGGGTCGGGAAAGAGCAAGAGCAGGCGGTGGAGGTGAACGCTGTGTTGTTGTGGCCCAGCGCGGCGCGCTCTTCACCTCAGAAAACACTTTTATAAAACATCAACAAAGGTGTTTTGAATGATTATTTCTGTTGTATAAGGCTTAACGCATGCTATATATATTATATCAATGCAGATTTACTCATTTACTTTGGACTTGCTGGTTACAATTCTCGTTTTCGTCACCTCAACTCCTCCCCAAAATCTCCTTACCAAAACGCCGATTTTTCGTTCGCGAGCGAGCGAAAAGCAGCGGCCAAGAGCGACTGTAAGACCCGATCGCGCGCGGAAGGCTTTCGTTCGCTGGCTAGCGAACGAAAACGGGTGAGTGTAAGACCGGCCCTTAGTGTGTTCTCGTTTCCTTAAAATACCGCGTGTAACGCCCCATACTTGATGGTGACTGATAGTGTCGGCCCCGTAACGCCTGTCTCTCTGTGACTCCGTGTTCAACTAACTCTAGTGGCGGGTGGTGGGGGGGGTGTCGCCCGCCATCCCTCCCTGCACGGCAGAGGCAGCGTTGCCAAATTATCGTACTCATCGCATTTCATTTTCGTAGTTGCTGACCGGTAACTATAACAACAAAGAACGAAAAACATCAATATTCAACAGTTTTAGCACTAACTTTAATTTTCTCACGTTACTTGTGTAGGTACGAGAGTTTGAGGCATAAAAATGATAGATACGATATGTGGTTAATACGATAATTTGCCAACGCTGGGCAGAGGGCAGCCAGCGGTGGTGGCTTGGCCGAGCGCGGGGCCGGTTTCTCGTCCTCTCATTGGCTGTCGCCGTGTCTGCTGTGCGTGAACCTACCAACCGACCCGCATAAGGAGACGAGAGTTCGTCGTCTCCCACGCTCCCCCTACGTGGCTCTACCAGGGCGTTTCTGTCGTGGGATAGTACACGACCGAGGCGCAAGGTATGTTTGCTAGTATCAGGTAATTGCCTGCCATGTGTGTTATCTACTTGTGCTACGCATGCCCCCTTTTTTCCCTTGCTTCTCTCATCGTGGCGCTGAGGGGCCTTTCCTCGAGTCACCTCACCCCCCCCGCGGGCCCCGTGACCTCACGTTTCCCCCTGTCACGGTTCCCCTTCCCCCGGGTCGTTCCCATGCAGTCTCTCCTCGGCCCCGTGTGGCGTTGAGGGCCCCACGGCGCACTGCAGCCCTGTTTACGCCTCCTGGCCCCGCACCACCAGCTCCCAGCCACCCCCTTTATCCCCCTCTCGCCCGTACGGCGTTCATTTCCCTCCTATATCACGGGGCCCTGTCAGTGCCTCCCAGTGCCCCGCCACCTAGCCGGCCAGCATGGGCCGCGTAAAAATGAGACATGGCCAGCCAGAGGCCCTCGAGACCCGGCGTAAGCTGTCTCTCCTCCTGGGGCCTAAAATCAGGTTCATTCGCCTTCTCCCCGCGGATGACGGTGTGGTGGTGGTCACTGCCACGGACCACGATACGGAGGCGGTTTTCCAAACCGACCTGCTGGCAGCAGAGGGATTCACTCCTCTCATGCCCTCAGAAGTTCGTAGTCGGCGCTCAGTCATCTGCTTCCGGCTCGACGAACTAGTGGCGGAGAACAGTCCGAGTGTCATCAGAGAGGAGATAGAGAGGGCGCACGGGTGGGCGAAAGTAGAGGATATCTACAAATTTTCCCACTCTAACACCCTGAAGATCGTCTTCCGGTCCAGTGAGATGGCACGGAAGGCGGTCGAGAAGGGGCTCCTTCTATTCTCCTTCTCCGTGACCCAGGAGCAGATCAGGGCAGAGATGTACATTCCCCTCATGGCCTGCAACCGCTGCCACAAGGTCGAGCAGCACACCGCCCCCAACTGCCCCCTGCCCGACGGCACCCCGCTTTGCTCAGAGTGCTCCGGGCCGCACCCCTTCAGAGTCTGCTTGGCTGTGGAAAAAAAATGCCCCAACTGCAACGGGGACCACAGCGCTCGTGCCATGAGGTGCCCAGTCCGCAGGGCGGCCCTCAAGGAAAAGGAGAAGCAACAGAGGCGCCTTCAAGACTCATCCCCCTCCTCTTACGCCCAAGCGGCTCAACCCCCGACCGCGCCTGCCCCACCCTCTCCTCCCCCGATGCCCCTCAACCTCTCTGGACTTTCCTGCGTCCTTCACGCACACATTCGGAACGCGTCGCAGCCGGGCACGTTCCAGGAGGTCCTCTCAGGGGCCCTTAAGCTCAACGGCCTCCCCGACCTCAAGTTTCCCCCCTTCCTGCAGCCTGCAGACCCTGCCAAGACGGCTCTCGTCGCTGCGGCATTCCTCCCATCTCTCACCCCACCACCACCGGCAGTGCCGGAGGTGTCGGAGACGCCCGGGGCGTCACTCCCGCCACAGTCACTGCCGTCCTCTCCACTCTCCCCCCTCCCTCCCCAAACCCCTCTTTCCTCCCCACAGGGACCCTCAGAGCGCTCCTCCTCTCTCTCCCCCGTCTCCCCTGCCCGTTCCTTCACCGCCTCAGAGGCGTCGGACCTCGGGGAGGCGAACTTGTGCCAGGTGGTGCCTTACATCATCCGGCGCCGATCCGCTCGTTGGCCGACTAGCGTCACCTTCCGCTCCCTCGAAAAGAGCATAGCCAACGGTCTATTCAAGCTCGGCTTCATTGGCCCGGACGGCTCTCTCCCGTACCTGAAGGGCTGGCTCCGCTCCTTCACCGGGTCGCTGACTGGCTACCTCTACTCCCTCCCCGAGGATGAATTCAATTCATTCATCCCCGGCCCGATCCCACAGGAACTTCTCCACAGCCTTCGCGCGACCTGGGAACGCGTGGACCCACAATGACGAGGTTGCGTGTAGTCCAACACAATGTACTGACATAGGACGGACGAAAGTTTGACTTGAATAACACTTACCGACAATTCGACCCTGACATCATCCTTCTTAACAGCCACGGACTTACGGACGACACCAGGATCAAAATCCCGGGCTATAGGGTCCATCAAAGGAACCTCAGCTCAGAACCCTCTGACGGGGTTGCCATCGCCGTCAGATGTCGACTGCGCTGCAGAGTCGAGGACGACTTCATCTCTGAAACTCTCGCAGTGACAGTCGACACCTCCGATGGTCCTTTGATGGTCGCAACATCTTACCTTCCGCCCAGACGACCGTACCTTCCTCACCCAGACTACCTCAGGCTCTTCCGCAGGCGCACCCCGGTGCTCCTCGCGGGGGATCTGAACGCCCGACACGTCGACATCGGTTCCACCTCGTCGAACCGTGTCGGCCGAGACCTCGTAGACTACATACGCAGACACACCGTTCGACATATCGGACCTAACTTCCCGACGTACTTCGGTCCTCGCTCCGCGACCTCCCCAGACATAGTACTCACCAATCCCTTCAACCATTTTAATCACCGCTTCACCCCTGGCCCTCTCACCTCCAGTGACCACCTCCCCGTCATCATTGACATCTCGACGTCTCCCCTCTTGACCCCCACCCCGAGACGGTACGCCTTCCGCAGGACCGACTGGGTGGCCTTCCAGACCGACAACGACCTTAATATGACGAACCAACCGGACGTTTCCGGTGAAACGCTAGAAGACATTGACGCGGCGCTCGACTCTTGGATGTCGAGCGTCAAGACAGCTGCTGACCGACACATCCCCACCTCGACACATCGACAAATCCCACACGCTAGACCCACACGCACGACGTGCCTTCTGCGCATTCAATTCGACGCATTGCGAGACAGAGCGACGCTTCTTGGATGGACGTACGACGAGTACCGGCGCTTCGTTCGATTAGGTCAGGAGCTGCACGACCCGAGACTCGCCGAGTCCAGAGATTCTTGGGGAAGGGCGCTGACCGGGCTGACCGCCTGTCACGCCGACCCCAAGAAGTTCTGGAACAGGCTCAAATGCCTCTCCGGCAGGGCCTCGGGTCAGTACTCTGACTTAGTTGACGGCGCCGGAAGAAAACACAGTACAGACGCAGAAAATACATAGACATCGACGACCACAATGACGACATTGTAAGACACTACCTCGCTGCTAACGCTCCTCGGACCCTCCCGTTTGACGCCGCCGACCCGGGCAGGCTTGATGGCGCCTCGCACTTAAGCTGCCGTATCTCCCTCCAGGAGCTGCGGCAGGCCAACAAGGGAAGCAAGTCATCCTGCCCTGGGGCAAGCGGCGTCAACAAGACCATACTATCCCACCTTCCTGACAGCGCCCTGGCCCGGCTGAGGGACATTTTGAATGCAGCCCTCTCGGCTGGGTATTTTCCGGATCACTTTAAGGAGGCAGAGATGAGGATGATAGTGAAGCCTGGGAAGGCCCCGACCCGCCCAGACAGCTATCGCCCTATCTCCCTTCTGGAGGTCCCGGGGAAGCTCTTCGAGAGGGTTCTCACGAGACGTCTCCGTGTCCACCTGGAATGGGAGGGCCACTACAACTCTGCCCAGTACGGCTTCTGCAGGGGGAGGGGCACCGTCCACGCCATTGCCTTGGCGACGGAAACGGTTGCCATCAACCTTGCATCCGGATCTCGCTGCAACCTCGTCCTCCGAGACGTCAGCAAGGCGTTTGCCAAAGTTTGGCATCTTGGACTTCAGTACAAGATGCTACATCTGGGGCTTCCGCCCCCGGTCGAACGTCTCTTGTGTGACTTCTTGATGGTTAGGACGGCACGGATCCGGGTCGGTGGCCTCGTCGGCCCCGCCTTCCCTCTGGAGACCGGCGTTCCGCAGGGGAGTGTCCTCTCCCCAACGCTGTACTCCATCTTTACCAGCGACAGCCCAAACTCCATCACCGGGCTCAATGTGCAGTATGCGGACGACGTGTCCCAAGTGGTGCCCTACCCAGGACGTTCTCGTGAGTTGCTCAATGCTCGCACGGCAAGTGAAATCACCAGGGTCGGTACCTTCGAGAAGGCTTGGCAGATAAGAACGAACATGACGAAGTTTACCGTCATTTCTTTGGCGTCAACAAACCCCGCCCCGCTCATTGTCGACGACGAACTCGTTGACTTCCGCGCTCAGGGACGCCTTCTCGGTTTTAAGATCTCCCGGCGTGGGTTCATCCCCCATGTCACCGAGAGGGCGGCGCGGGCGAGGGCGGCGCTGACCATGTTGTATCGCTTCCGGGATCTCGAACCCAGAATAAAACTGCATCTCGTGAAGGCCTTGGTGATCCCTGTTCTCACTTACCCGCCCATTCCTATCCATGGGCTCAGTGCGACGGCCCTCGGTCGGCTCCAGAAGGTGCAAAATGCGGCACTACGCTTTGCCCTCAGCGTAAGGTGGGATGACTTTAGGACCACGCGTTCCCTCCACGAGGAGGCTGGCATCCCCCCCCTCAACATCCTTCTACATCAGATGGCAGAGGCAATATGGAACAGGATGGAGACCGAGGGCTGGGAACAGTTCCAAGCCCTCCGAGTCCTCCACCGAGAAGCCCCGGGCAGGAGCCACTCGTGGTTTCCACGCAGTCTCCTCGCCCTGGAGGCAAACCCGGACCCTGACCCTAGATATAGATAGGACTTACGCGCTTACCCCCCCCTATCCCATGCTAATTGTAAAAACCCGCC
This sequence comes from Eriocheir sinensis, assembly GCF_024679095.1. Lineage (NCBI taxonomy): Eukaryota > Metazoa > Arthropoda > Malacostraca > Decapoda > Varunidae > Eriocheir > Eriocheir sinensis. The sequence goes on from NC_066515.1 coordinate 77,557, forward strand.
AAATACCCAATACTCCATACAACCGCGCGCCCACGCCCTTGTGACTACATAATATTTCCATCATATACTGTTTCTCAATGTTCCTCAGTCCATAGTGAAATTACTTATAGCATTACTCCCCTACATGTCCCATATAACCCCTCTTATATCATTGTGTCGTATGACACAATATTTTGCTAAGTTTAGTTTTTATTCTCTATATTTATTCATTTTATGTAAATATCTGTTAATGTATGCAAGTTAAAGTGTCCATGTACTATGTATTATATATAATGTAATCATATCCTGCCACACGATATTCTTTTAAGTTTAGTTTCAACCACAGTATGTATTCTTTTTTTTTTTCTGTTCAGAACTGTACCTATCAAAACCCATGTATCCGTGTATAGCCATACCTAAGGCTGGTAAGCACTCGAATTCGCTCATACCCAAGTTATGCCATTTGTTCCCTAATCTATACTTTCAAAACTATAAACCAAAAAAATAGCATTGCCGATTCCGCTCGGCTGGCTTCTACCTCCTCCTTTACCTCTGTTTTTTCCCTCGCTTTTCCTCTTTTGTATATACATGGATGGGTATGGATATATATTTTGTATTTGTATTTATCTCTGTATGTACAACCCCCCCCCCCCTCTTTGTAACTTCCCCCAAGCTTTTCTAATAAATATCTGAATCTGAGCCACGGCTAAACACAGACTGGCCAGGCAATAAGGGTGGGCAGGTACCGGTACCAGTACCGGTACTAACGGTACCAGCTAAACGGTACGGTACCGGTACCAGATTGCTCGGTACCGGTACCAGATTGCTCGGATTTATTTATTGGATTTGTTGATAATTCTTCGTGTCCGATTTTTTTTTTTTTTTAGGTTGCTAATAAATATTGTTATTGTTATTAGACTATGATCGAGTACATCCATAATAACTATACATGCTGTTTTTTATTGAAAAAATAAATATTCACTTCATTCAGAGAGAGAGAGAGAGAGAGAGAGAGAGAGAGAGAGAGAGAGAGAGAGAGAGATCACCACTCAGTGAGTGGATATCTCGGTGATGTGGGTACTCGATCATAGTCTAATATCAATAACAATATTTATTAGCAACCTAAGAAAAAAAGAATAGGACATCAAGAATTATCCAGTAACTCCAATAAATAAATCAAATAATAAAATAATGGAAACGGGAGCTGTGATGGAAACGGAAAGCAAGACAAAATGGTGGGAACTTGGGGAGACGGTCAGCGAGGCAGTGACTCAGCGTCTCCACACAAGGTCCATACCGCGTGATACACATGGAGGCGGCCGGGCGAGCGCCGAGCGTCACTTAAATCCAAATGGTACCGGTACTAGCGGCAATGCTCAGTGCCGAGTGATCTTGACGCGAAGCCTCATGATCACTCGGGTGCCGGGAAGCGTCATGATCACTCGGCACTGAGCATTGCCGCTAGTACCGGTACCGTTTGGATCTTAGTGACGCTCGGCGGTCGCCCGGCCGCCTTCATGTGGTATCACCCGGTATGAGCCCTGTGTATAGACGCTGAGTCACTGCCTCGCTGACCGTCTCCCCAAGTTCCCACCATTTTGTCCTGCTCTTCGTTTCCATCACAGCTCCCGTTTCCATTATTTTATTATTTGATTCATTTATTGGAGTTACTGGATAATTCTTGATGTCCGATTCTTTCTTTTTTAGGTTGCTGATAAATATTGTTATTGTTATTAGACTATGATCGAGTACATCCATAATAACTATACATGCTATTTTTTTATCGAAAAAATAAATATTCACTTCATTCAGAGAGAGAGAGAGAGAGAGAGAGAGAGAGAGAGAGAGAGAGAGAGAGAGAGAGAGAGAGAGAGTTTACTTTACAGGAAATATGTTTGGAAATTTCATCAGAAGTCATTAAGATAAAAAAATACTCCTTCGGGTATCGATACCGGTACCGGTACTAACGGTACCTGAGTTTTCGGTACCGGTACTACCGGTACTCAAATTAACGGTACTTGCCCATCCCTACCAGGCAACACACCTCGGACTCTTGCCGCACACACTGTGACGTCACGGCAAGCGCAGTCCGTTTGAATTTTGGTGGGCCCGTGATCAAACCCTGTCTTCTCTGGACCCTGCTGGGCCCCTATTTCTGGGACGTCACGGCTCCACCACGCTGCCGCTCCACCACCTAGCTTGTGGCACCTGGGCCTCTCCATTTATGACGTCACGGCTCCACCACACTGCCGCTCCACCACCTAGCTTGTGGCTCCTGGGCCCTTGCTTGGGGCCTTCCATTCGGGACGCATCTGTGACGCCTGGTTTGTTACCATTCTCCTGCGTCGCCCTCGTATAGGGCGACGTATAGGAGTTTGGATCGCGTTGATTTGCCAGAATCTACGTAACCAGCTATGACGTCATAAGACTCGCCAGCGAATCACAAGCGTGTTTTCAGAACCGTCAGCCAATCGTAAGGCAGCCGCCTTCAGCTGTGGGTTCAAAACAACCCGTTCTCTTTTCCCATTTTCCTCCTTTTTCCATCATAATAAGACACAATGGCTATTTATAACGTTTCTAAGACCATATTTACTTTATTCCCGCTTTTTACATCTACGTGGTAAAGACGTTTATGTTGAAATTAAAGGTTAATTTTTTTAAGGTAAACTATACTAAATCGTAATCTGGGAACATTTCGTTGTTTGCTTCACATATATAGTCAGTTTGTCGGCTCCCAATTCATGTGCTGGCACCCGACAAAGGCCCATGGTCCCTCCACGGAAGGACAAATCTAGAGATGGATGGATGAATGGATGAGGAGGAGGTAGGAAGATGAATAAAGAGAAAGGAAGGAAGAATAGAAGGGAGGAGGGAGGTCTGGCAGTCCTCCGGGCGTCGGCGTTGCTGGGAAAACGTTTCAAAACATACCGTCCACACTTCTCATGCCTCTCAAAGTGTGTATATCTCGTTTCCAACACTATTATGCCAGCAAAAGCTATATTCAGCTATAATCGTCCATTTCTTTGTTGAGAAAAGTATTAATGATAACGCTATTAACGCAAATCGAATGCATTTAGTAAGTTACATGACCTACCGAGGTATCTGTAAGTTACCGCACACTTTACACAATCTGTAACGTTTCTGGATCCAACATAAGTTACAAAACCTTTCTAGATCCACCGGTAGCGTACAATGTTACGTAAGCTGACTTACAGAATTGTAACTCGTTTCTGGATTCCACCCCTGGTAGAATTCCTTCCGACTGGAACGGGAGGGCTGATCATTTCTATTTAGAAAGGAAAAGGGTTTCCACCAGCACTGCAACAGCTACCCTATTATTACGCTGCCTAATCGATCTTGAAAAGGCCTTAAATTAAATGTATCGCAAGACACTCAATGACCTCATGCGACTCCTCGGGATTCCTGCAAGGATCGTTGATATTGGTAAACTCTGGAACAGTCTTCCTTCTTCTGTATTTCCTCCTGCCTACGACTTGAACTCTTTCAAGAGAAGGGTTTCTGGACACCTCTCCTCCCGAAATTGACCTCTCTTTCGGCCACCTCTTTTGTTTCTTTTTGTGAGCAGCGAGTAGCGGGCTTTTTTTTATTGTTGTTTCCTTTTTTGTGCCCTTGAGCTGTCTCCTTTGTTAAAAAAATATTGAATGGCCTGTACTCTGGGACTGAGAATGGGTTGAAGTGTGGGTGGTGCTGTCCAGCTTTCCCGCTAGCGCTGGAATGAGACAGGTCTGTATCCTTGCATCAGAACTTGTCAACACTATTATGTACTGGATATTAGTCAACACTAGTATGTACTGGGTATTAGGCAGAGTTGTGGATCAATCGTTATGGAGCATCTGTTGGCAATATCACTAACTTGTTTATGCCGATGATGCAGTAATCCTTGTGGAGTCGTTGGATGTTCTGGTGATGACTCTCGAGACAGTGCACGTGGTGAAGCACATGGGAAGCTTGCTAGATGATACAGCACAGTTTGTTCATGTGTGTGGCAAGGACATTGATATCTTTGAAAAATTCACTTACCGGGGCGCAAAACAATGGCGGGTCTGGTCAAGACGTTTTATGGCCCACGATATTATAGACTCAATCAACATGAGGATTTGGTGTTGTCGAAACGTGTGCATAAGGACAAAGATCTGGATCTTCATGTCGATTGTGTTCCCTGTCCTATTCTATGGATGTGAGACATGGTCACTGAATAACGACTTGGAGAGGCGGACTGATGCTCATGGTAATAAGTCCCCAAGCAGAATCATGGGATGTCGGTGTACTGACTGTATCAAACCGGTGATCCCTTCGTGGGACTATTTTGAGGCACATTACCTGTATAGTCCTTCAACTTTACCTCCAGCCTTGCGGACATATGGCACGCTACCCAGAAGTTGATCCAGCTCACGGGTTGTTTGGGTTAGAGACAACACCGAATGGAAGAGACGTTGGGGCCGCCCACAAAGTTCGTGATTTGAGTAACTCCATAGATTCTGTCATTAGTTGCATGGGATAGAAAGGGTCCTCAATGGTGAGTTGCACAGAGGAATCCCCGGGTTTGACATTATAGTGTTGGAGGCAACGCAACAAAAATTACCTCTTCTTTGCGCAACAAACCTTACGGTGAAAAGCTATCATATCTAACGTGTTCTCTTGAGAAACGTTGCATCCGAGGAAAACTGGTGGGATGCCTCAAAGTAATCAATGGTTATGTGATTTTACGAATGTGGGCAAATCCAAATTGTTTATGATCGACGACACGTTCGAACGATATATAATGGCACCCCAAAAAAAACGCAAACAGATATATTATGGCTGCACCTCTTTGTCCCCATCAGCATTGTAACACGAGAATGGAATAAACTCCCCCTACAGTAGTCCAGTGCAACACAATTGATCCATTAAAAACAAGCTCGAGCGCCTATTCATTCACCTTAATAATCGCTCAAGAACGAATGAAAAGTGTTGGTGGCCATTAGATTTCATTAAATTTCACTCAAGGTAAAGGACTGACCAACTAATATGAATTATACGGCCAGTGTGGTCTGAATAGCGATGGACTCTCTCTCTCTTATCAAGCGTTTGATAAAGTCCCGCATCATAAATTACTTTACAAATTAAAGCAAATAGGTATTGACGGTCAAGTAAACCAATGGATCGCGAATTGGTTGAGCAACAGACAACAAAGAGTAGTGATTGACGGATTTAACTCAGAGTGGGCGCCTGTCACTAGTGGCGTCCCTCAGGGCTCGGTCCTTGGCCCAGTGCTCTTCATTATTTACATCAACGACGTGGATGTTGGACTCAATAACCGCATTAGTAAATTTGCAGACGACACAAAGATTGGTAACTCGGTTCTCACTGACGAAGACAGGCAAAGCCTCCAAGAGGATTTGCACAAAATTTCAGCTTGGTCGGATGGATGGGAGATGCCCTTTAACGTAGACAAGTGCCAGGTCCTTCAAGTTGGAACGAGGAATAAGAAGTTCGAATACGAAATGCGCGGCGTTAAACTCAAAAGCGTTCAATGCGTCAAAGACTTGGGGGTCAAAATCGCGTCAAACCTCAAATTCTCACAGCAATGCATCGATGCAGCAAATAAAGCGAACAGAATGTTGGGCTTCATTAAAAGAAACTTTGTATTCAAGAATAAAGATGTAATACTCCCGCTCTACAACAGTTTAGTCAGACCCCACTTGGAATATGCGGTACAGTTTTGGTCCCCCCACCATGCAAAGGATATTGCTAAATTAGAAGGTGTTCAGCGTCGGGCAACGAAAATGATCCCTTCCTTGCGCAACAAATCCTACGAAGAAAGGCTTTCTACCCTTAACATGTTCTCTCTTGAGAAACGTCGCCTCCGAGGAAAATTGATCGAATGTTTTAAAATACTTAATGGTTTCACGAATGTAGACAGATCAACATTGTTTATGATCGATGACAGTCTGCGCACGAGGAACAATGGCGTAAAACTCAGATGTAGACAAGTAAATTCAGACTGCACAAAATTTTTCTTCACCAACGTTGTAGTGCGAGAATGGAATAAGCTTCCACCATCAGTGGTCCAGTGTAACACAATTGACTCCTTCAAAAACAAGCTCGACCGTCAATTCCTTCAACTTAATATTAACTAGAGTAGAAGTGCAACGTTTTGGAGTCTTCTGATTAATGTAAAATCAATTAGGTTTAAGGACAGACCACCAAGTCTGGACCATGAGGTCTGTGTGGTCTGATTTTCTATGTAAATCTATGTAAATCTCTCTCTCTCTCTCTCAGTTGGCTGTTGGCTCTTGTGAGGGGTGGGTGTGTTTGTGTGTGTCTCAATCTCTCTGGTTCAAAGGCTGCCTCATAAACCCGTGGCTTTTGAGTTGGCGTTGGGAAACTGTTACACCGGGCTAGAACGATCTTGGGGAGAAAGAAGATCAGCGAGCGGTTCGTGGCAAGGATGTGCCCGGCGGAAAGGGGCCAGCACCATTTGTAAACAAGCTTGCTAGAGGGCTCTCTGATATCGTGCTTTTCCTGGAGGATCTAGAGACCTGTCACTACCAAGCTCAGGCCCAGAACACCAGTAAGACCCAGAGAGCCTGTACGTTCCGTTGTGGGATGTAGTGGGTCTGGACTTAGTCTGTAGATCTGTCCAAAATCTACACGCTGGTCCTGGGCCTCTCTCGGTCGGGCTACCTGCCACTGCGCATGCGCAGTAGAAGGAGTGTGACGTCACGTCGTCATGGCAACGTCGTCCCTCTCCTGCTGCTGGTGACGTCACTGCCGCTCCATCATGGAATACTCGGGCACACTCGGAGCAGTCGTTGTGCTCCCCCCTGCTGAGCGCCCGCCACCACCCCCTTTAGCCCCCTTGCTCCCGCCTTCAATGCAGCCACCACCGCTCCGTGCTCCTGCCTCGGCGAGCAGACTATGCCAAGCTAGTCTTTCAAGAAAACCCATCGGTGGATGCAAAACTCCGTTGGTTGTCAGACCTCAATAAAGCCTTTCACTTAAATCGCTGCCTGGCTGAGGTAAAAATGTCTGCTGTGACGTCACATTACGTCTACATCTCCAGGAAGCGTGAGGACATCATAGAGCGGGTCATGAATGGAGAGTTTCTGTCTCTGAAGCTTAACTTGCAAGACTCCCCTGAAAGGCCAAGAAAATATCCCAGCTATCTCGTCACACGTTATCCCGTTGGTGTAGAACCATCGCTGGCCAAGGAGCTACTCGGAGTCCATTCTACCCGACGATTCCATGTCAACGGTAAACCCATCAATCGTATCGTGGTCACATGGAGTCTGCCCTCCGCTCCTCCGTCCACCGTTGAGTTCAGTTTCCTACCCTGCCACCCTGCTTGCGAGTTCCACAGGCTGGAAAACGATACGCCAACGTGCTACAGATGCTGGGGGATTGGTCATATCTCCCGCTACTGTTCTACATCCATGAAGTGTGCTTGGTGTGCTCAAGCCCACGATACGCGCACCTGCCCTCACAGTGCCCCCCCACCACCACCTCCTTTTACGTCACCATCAACCAGTGAGCCACGCGTGCTCCCCGCACTCGATACTGCTCACTGGGAATGTCCTCGGTGCCACGAAAAGGGAGTGAACGTGTAGCACGGATGTGCCAAACGCCGGGTCAGCCCCGCATCCCCTCCCGCTCCCCCGCCAGCGTTGTCGTACACCGCTCCCACACGACTCGGTCTCACCGTCACATCATGCCCAAGTTGTTGCCCTTCGTGAAACCGTCTCCTCCCTTACGTCGAAAATTAACACCCTAACAACACGGATGGATTCCCTCGAGTCTCGATTGGATGAACTGGCTACTAAATTCACCACCACAGAAGAAGCCAAGCTCGACTCTCTCGTTGAAGCTCACCTGACCCTGATCACCACACTCACCGAGAGGATGGACACCCTCGTTTCTACCGTAGAGAGGCTGACCGAGGGGAGGGCAACGCCTCCTCCTCCTCGTGGAGCACAACGTACTGAGGCACGCCCAACCACCCCCGCCACACACACCGCCACGCGCATTTCCCGTAATCCTAGGAGTAGACTTCGATAGGTCAATGGAGCTTAAGATCATCTCTTGGAATGCGCGTGGCATAAGGAACGTCGCAAGGCTTGCTGCTCTAAAGGGCTATGTACACCAACATCATCCATCCGTAGTCTTCATTCAGGAAGCCTTTGTTGGTCCTCTACTAGGTGACAAAGATGCTTCCCCACTTACTGGTTACGTATCCTATGTTCACCCGGTAAGGAATGGACTTATCAGCTACGTGCACGCGTGTCACTCATAAACTCATACAAACATCAGCGGGTGAGGACATGACATACCAGCTGCTGGAAATATCCTTCGGGAATGGCAAGTTTCGCCTCTGTAATGTGTACTCCGCTCCGGGAATAATACAGCTGGATGACCTGCCGCCTCCATCGCTTCACGGGATGATATACATGGGCGATTTTAATGCCCGTCACCCTGACCTTGGTGACGCCTCTCCAGTCCCGAATCGAAATGGGCTTCGTCTTTTCAACTATATCAAGCGCCACCGACTCAGCCGCCGGGACACTGGAGGAGCCACTCATTCACACGGAGGCACGTTGGATTACATAGTCACATCCGGTCTTGTGGCGTCCCATGTCAAGTGCTAATCCATCCCTGTGCTGTTCTCAGACCATGTTGCCCTCAGCTTCTACTACTCACTGCCATTTAGGGTAGGCGGTGGCCGATGTGATAGCGTACTGGACCCACATTCGCCGCGTGATGGACGACGCGGGTTCGAATCCTCACGCTAACACTCGGATTTTTCAGTCACCGCCGAGTGGCTTAAAACTACCCACATGCTGTCCTGAAGACCACCCATCAACCCGGACTCTAGAGGAAGCCGTCCAAGCGAATCAAGAACGAGTTCCGGGGGGCAGCATGAGCCAATGCTAGATGGCGCCACTATAAACACTCGCCTGTGCCAGAACGGGCTGGGCCGACCATCAGGCCCCACCTGGAAGAAGCCTTGGGCCGACCATCAGGCCCCACCGGGAAGATGCCTACCGGCGCAATAGGCAACAACGTAAAAAAAAAAAAAAAAAAAAAAAAAATCCACACCACCTGTCACACATACCCGCACCCGCGTCATCATTCTCCAGAAATACTGCCCCACTTATATTTCTTACGTGACCGACCTGCTTCCTACCTTCAACTTTGACTCCCCTGATGCACTCTACTCCTCTCTTTTGGCATGGCTTCTACAGCCAGTATGTCACCAGACCACACATCAAAAGGCGCCCCGGAGCTGGCACCAAGACGCTCAATGACCGATTGCTTCAGGCGGAAAGGAAGGCAGTGCAGGATGGCCTTGCCTTTCAAAGACAACCAACTCACGATCATCTTCACCAATACCAGAGATCCAGAGACGAATTTGCGGCCCTACAGCAGTGTGTTCAGCGAGACTCATGGCAGTCACTCACCAGCAGCATCAATCAGTGACAATCACCTTACTAGTGTAGGCTCCATGTGGCACCTCATCAATAAGCTCATCAAGAGGAAAGCCCCTACTGCTCTCCACCACTGCCCAACTGAATATGCCCAGTCCCTTAATGAAGCCTGGTCCGAACAGTCAAGAGCCACCAGCCTCCCTGCACCTGTTCGGGACGCTCTCGCCACTGGGACACGCCATCGTTCTCTGCGTCTGATGGGTGCGCTGCTGCGCACAGATGAAGATGTTAACATGCAGTCAGAACTCAACTTGTCACCACTTGTTGATCGAGTCTACACTACCGTCACCTACTTTACCGTAAAGTGTCTGGGCTCACCCCACCTTGCACCTCACTACTTCAACGTCATTAGAGCAGCGCTGGTCCCAGACGCACCACGACACTTGATTCGACCGGGTGGCTGCAACCTCATCAAGAGGGTGTGTGCCACTCTAACCAGGCTCAACATTGATGTCCCTGTTGCAGAAATCGACCCGACTCTACCGCCTTGGCGGGTACCTCTGCCAGCTGTCTCCTACACTCCAGCCTCCAAAGCTGACCCCCCGTCCCTACAGAAACAACTGGCTCTGGAGACTATCGCCAGCGTGACTGCTGTGGTTCCCTCCGCTCACCACCTCTACGTTGACGGATCTGTGCAGGCAGACGGGAGTGCAGCGTGTGCCGTGTTCTCTCCCACCATTGACCCGCCAGGAGGTGGCAGATGGGCCGGCCGCAGACTCGCCAATGCGTCCAGTTCCACCTATTGTGAGCTCCATGGCCTCCTAGATGCCGTGACTCTTCTCACTCAGGAAAGAATGAACGGAGTGATTGTCTGTGACTCCCAGTCAGCGCTTCACGCCCTCTCCTCTCCGCGACCAGTGTGCCTCAGTGTAGTGAATAGGATACTTCATTAGCTAGCCATAGCCCGTGATTGTTCTCTTGTGATAGCTTTCCTCTGGGTACCCTCTCATGTTGGACTCGCGGCCAATGACACCGCAGATAGTCTAGCAAAGGCTGCTTGTGCCCTGGACGATACCGATGTGCCTGCCATACCCTCTCTTCAGTGCTATGGACACTTACTGAACTCTGCCTCGCATGCCTTAGTAGTGCAACGAAGAAACGCTGAAAGAGGCGACAGTGTTTCCATAAGACACTATGAACATTTTGTTCACTACACCCACAAGTACCGTCGCCACGGACTCATGGTGCGGCGACACAATGTGGTGAGTGCCAGGCTAAGGCTGGGGTGCCGACCGTTGTGGCAGGTATCACAGGCGGCGGATGTACCTCATCACTCCTCGTGCAGACTTTGCGACCTTCCGGCAGCCAATACCATCCGCCATTATTGTTTAGAATGTCCCGTTGTTGGACACCTGCTGCCACAGGACCAAGATTTGATCAATCTTTGTAAATATTTGTTAAAGGACGACATTTTGGATGAAATTCTTGTACAATACCCGCACTTTGGTGGATACTGAAGGAAATCTGCATTTTTTTTTTATTTTGTGTGTGTGTGTTGTCTCCCATATACCCTGATGTGTACCTGATTCACTACTATTTTGTCCATGTTTATTGTGAAACCTTGTCTCGTATCTCCGCAATATTGTATTTCCTTATTTTGTACTTGTCTGACGCCCACTGGGCGTAATAAATTGATCAAATCAAATCTCTCTCTCTCTCTCTCTCTCTCTCTCTCTCTCTCTCTCTCTCTGATACTCAAATTTTTTTTTTTCTTTACCTTTCCTTTAATATCTTTCCCTCCTCTTCCCTCTATTCTCCTTTATGTCTCAATTTTGCCATACTTTTCCCTCTCTTTCTTTTCTCCTCTTACTTCACCCTTTTTTTTTCCTTCTTTCCAGTTGTCTTCATATCTTTTTCATTTGGGGGTTTGGGGCTTTATTCTTTCCTTCTGGTGGTGGTCCGCCTCCCTTGCTCTCGTTCATCACCTCCCTCCCCACAACCTTTTTTTATCATCTCTCCGAACTCTTTCCTTCCGTTTCCTTCTTTCAGATGAAATTTTCTATGTCCCTTTCCTCCCTGCCCAGCCCTTCTCTAGAATGAATCCACTTATATCCATTCTTTCTTTTCCCTTCTGGCTTTCTTCCCTATATTTATCTTCTCTCTTCGCTTCTGTTATTATATTCTTTCTTCTATTCCTTTCTATTTTTTTTTATCTTTTCCTTCCCTCTCGCCCTTCCCCTCTTTTCATCTCCCTGGCCTCAGTTCATATATTCTCTGTCTGTTCATCCTTTCCCTGTTTCCTTTCCACGTCTTTTTGTTAGCAGTTCCTCTCCTTGCTCTCTCCTTTACCACCCTTGCCCCTTTTATCCTCCCTTTTCCTTACTCCTACTTCCTCCCTCTCAATCTTTCATTTCCTTCTCCTCCTCCTCTTCATCTTCATCCTCTTCCCTTACCCAAAGAGCTCAATATCCAATAGAAGGAAAATCCATTCACCCAACCTGCTCCACCTCCATCTCCTCGACCTCTTCCGTCCCTCTCCTCTCCTCCATCCTTTGCCCTCACCCCCCCACACACTCCCAAGACGGAAGGGTGAGAATCAAGTCAAATACACCTGGACTGACTGAAATAAATTGAGTGAACCATCCCCCACCTGCCCTGCCCCACCGCTGCCCCCTGGAACGGCGAGTCAAGCCGCCATTTTAGTTTTATTCCGTCCCTTTCGATCTGCGAGAACCCGCATCCTCGAAGCAGAGCCGCTGAGCCAGAAAGGCTATGGAGTTGCGAGGCGTTTGGGCTTGGTATATTATTGGGTGTTGTTTTGTTCGTGCTGTTGCTCTTGTTATTGGTGGTAGTGGCGAGGCAGCTGTTGTTGGTGCTGCAGGTGCTGCTGATTTTACGGTTACTTTTGCTACTGAGATGCTCCTGTTCATATTACTGCTTGTGATAATATTGTTTACAAAGGTTCAATGAAGCTGGAAGTGTCACTGCACCGTTTTGTGAAAAGTGGAATTGAGGAAAGCGAAATTGGTAAGGAGTTGACTTTATCATCATTTTGGACTGCATGGAGTGTGTTCATGGGTAAATCTAAAAGTCGGTGACTGCTATATAGCAGAATGGGAGGGTGTGGCTGAATGGTCAGCGTGCCGGCGCGGCATCCTGGAGGACGCATATTCTCGTCCCGCCAGCCACTACAAACAAGCTGGCATTTTTTTCTGTTATCGCCGAGTGGTGTAAGACTACCCACACGCTGTCCTGAAGACCATCTATCAACCCGGACTAGATTATCTCTTAAGAGAGAATCAATGATGAGCTCCGGGGGCCAGCATGAACCACTAAAGATGGTGCCACTATAAACACTTGCCTGCACCATAACGGGATGCGGCCGACCACCTGGCTCCACCTAGGAAGTCTGCCGGCACCATGGGCGAAACTTGAAAAAAATATTATAAACTAAAAATAATAATACAAATGGGTGTAAATCTTCTATTTATGTGGAGGATCAGATGTATGAGCCAGTTCTGAGAACAGTTTTTCAAGACGAGTGGAGCGATCGGGCGTAATCCACTCGCAGAGTTGTTTTCACTGTAATTAAGCCAGGAACCCAGATCAACGAGATGAACCTGGTACATGTGTAGTTTATTACTTAAAAATGGAATCTTTTATTGAAGTCTTGTACGTTCTTAAAAACGTAATGTCCTGAAGAGCTGATACTGATTATATAAATAATGACCTTATTATGGTGAAAATCATAATATATGGCTTTATCAATTGTATAAAGATCCGAGGAAAAGACATATGTATGGTTCGGCAGCCGATATCTTAGATCATTCATTCGACCGTGCACTTACACCCACACAGTCATCCGTTTTGAAGCTGTCAGCGTACAGTGGTGGTGGGAGTTTTGACAAGCAGGGCATGGAATTGCTGACGCCTGACCCAAACTCCGGCGTCATGGGTCTGGGTCTTGATAATATTATCGAGTTATACTGTGTGTATGTTGGGGATTTTCCATGGCGCTATATTTTAACTAGCTTGTCAAAATCACTCACACTTGACTCTTGACACAGAGTGGTGACACAGGGCAAGTTTTTTTTTTTTTTTTTTTTTTTTTTAAGTCGCGGCCTATAGCGCCGGTAGGCTTCTTCCCGGTGGGGCCTGATGGTCGGCCCAAGGCTTCTTCCCGGTGGGTCCTGATGGTCGGCCCAGCCCGTTCTGGCGCAGGCGAGTGTTTATAGTGGCGCCATCTTGCATTGGCTCATGCTGCCCCCCGGAGCTCATCTTTAATCCTAGAATCTAGAGTCCGGGTTGATAGGTGGTCTTCTGGATAGCATGTGGGTAGTTTTAAGCCACTCGGCGGCGGCTGAAAAATCCCAGCTTGGTGGCACCGGGCGGGGATTGAGCTCGCGTCCTCCTGAACGCGGTGGTGTTACTCTGTCGATTCAGCCACCGCCTGCGCGTTGTTCTAGATATGTGCTCATATCGCATGAGGCAATCTGACTTATAAGATTCTGTCCTTCGAAAAAAATTAGAAAAAAATACAACGGTCCCCTTAAACCCAAAGCGTTCAGCTTCGTGAGAATTGCATGTCACCTTAATTAATCTTTCTGAATGTGAAGAACACCCCCTTCCCAAATTATTTCGTGACAAGCATTTTACATACAATGTCTAAATTAAATTATTTCGATAATTTTGATATCCACAAAAAAAAAAAGAAGAGTGGAGCAGGTGCAAGTGGACGTAAGCCGTATGTTTACTTTGAATTCATTATCATTATCGAAGCAGACTGCAAGTAGTATGGATGAATTATACGCAAGTCAGGATGGTGAAAGTGGAGACCTACAAGAGATTAGTTTCAGCATGCAAAAGGAAGCCGAGGAGACTGAGAAACGCGTGTATCGGCAATGTACAAGGTACTTGCAGACAGAAAGCTCAAGCTTAAGTCAGACATTATTGATACCATCTCCCGGGCTCAGCAGGTGTATCAACACTGGCCCCAGCACATACATTTTCAAACGTACCCTCCGCCACACCCACATTTTTTTGCAACATGCCCAGCAATCAACATATCATTGTCATCGCTCTCTACAGAGTACGAGCGCTGCTTCTCCACCAGCATCATCACCAGCCCGCGCTGCGGCCAACAGCTTGATTAATGAATATTTCTTTAGGAAAATGAACCTGACATTGCACTTCATCGTAAGTTGCTTCAGTGCTGCTCAGAGGTTTCATTGTGATATCCTAACAAGCAGAGGTGGGCATTCCGCTAAAAAAGGGCCGCTAATCGCTGATCCGCTAATTAGCGAGCTAAAAAAAAAAAGGATCAGCGGATTGAAAAATTTAGCAGACTAGCGTTAGCGGAGTGCCAAATTGTAAGTCTGATAATCCCTAATTTCCATTTCCTCTCCTCTACTTTCGGTACTTACAACTGTATATTTCACACACACACACACACACACCATAGAGACACCCACCCACACCCACACACACACACACACACACACACACACATTATAATTAATAGTTATGTAGCCCTACTTACTATACCTGAGGTGATAAAGATTAATGGAGTGTCACGTGTGAGTGGATCAGTGGAATTATATAAAAATCTACATGATTGGAAACAAATAAACAGACAGACGGAGAGACATACATACAGACAGACATCCCGCTGCGCGTTGGTCCGGAAGTCACTTCCTGTTACTTCCTGTAGCCTTGGGATGCCTAGCGTTAATTAAAAGGATACTATTGGATTGTTCATCAAAGTAACGTAGAAGATGGTAATTTTTCACCTAAGTTGTTTGAGGAGGAACCATATATCTTGCCTCTAAAATTTATCAGTACTTGATAACTCCTATAATATACTCAATCAATTCATCTTTAGTTTCGTCTGCGCCACTCATCTGGTTACACTTAGCAGCTAGGGATTGATTGATTGATTTAAATTAGGCGCCGCAACAGCCAGGGTTATATGGCGCCGCATTCAATGAGTTAAAAACTAAAAAAGGAAAAAAAAAAACTAAACTAAAAGGGCTAAAAAAGGAACCTAAAAAAGCAAACTAAGAGCAAAGCCAAACAAAACGAGACGAAACAAATCACAAAGAAAACGGTCATAACTCATGGAGAAGGCCAGCCTTCTCCATAAAGAGAAGTACCTCATGTCCCGGGGAAAGGCATCTCCCTCCCAGCATCAGCGAGAGACGGAATGATCCGTCTTCTCCCCGACACTGCGACAGGTATCGCACTCGCAGGTCCCCCAAACTGGGGCACTCGACCAGCAAGTGCCACACGGTCAGGGGAACCAAGCAGTCATCACAATAAGGCTGCACTCCCCGGGACATGAGGTAACCATGTGTTAGACGCGTATGACCCGTCCGAAGACGGGTCAAGGCTGTCTGCGAGCGACGGTCACGGACACTTTCGTATGACCAAGGACGAGACACAGTCCTGGTAATCTCTCCCATTTTGGAAGTCGCACCCCGAGCATTCCACCTCTGCTGCCAACTGGCAAGAATTGCCTTGCGAATCTCTGGAAACGTATCTGTACATGGGACAGCACTAGGAAGGGCAGCTCTAGCTGCTGCCTCCCTTGCAAGTCCATAAGCTCGTTCGTTCCCGTGTACGCCAACGTGTCCTGGAACCCAACAAAACCCAACGCGATATCCCCTGTTGCTGAGCAAATACAGCCACTGAGAGCAGATAAAACTAGGGGATTAACAGAGGGAGTAAAGGAGCCCAGCGCAGAAAGAGCGCTACGAGAATCACTAAAGATCATAAAAGAGTCCACCGGAAGCGTAAAAACAATCTGTAATGAGAGGACTATTGCAGACAGCTCTGCAGTAAATACAGAAGCAACAGAAGGAAGACTACCTCCCCGACAGAAGGAGGGGAACACAAAACCAAAGCCAACTCCAGCATCTAATTTAGAGCCATCAGTAAAAACAGGGATGGAGTCAGAGTGTTCAGTGAAATGCTCTAAAAATAAGGCTCGGGACGCATATGGCGGTAAATCCCTCTTACTATCTATAGAGGGAGAACACACGGATACACCGGGCAACTGCCAGTATCCAACCCTAGGTACTCGATAAGGGCAGATAGGAATGGGAGGGAAAGACAACGGTGTCATGGCAGACACTACCCGAAACCCATAAGGTTTAGGGAGACAGGTCTCATCATATGCAGGCGAACGGGAATCCCGCAAAACTGACACACAAGGAACTGATTCTGGAAGGCGTTGGACGCGGAACCAGCAACGAAATAGAGAGGACTGGCGTCTCAAATCCAGAGGCAGGACGCCAGCATCTACGAGGAGATACACAATATAATGGAGCTTGGGAATAATCACATGACCTAGTCATTCACGTGCTTTTAATTTCATTAACCTGTGGTATGAACAGTACAGCTTCATTTAGCACATAAGTTGTCACAGTACATAGGATAAGTCTTCTAACAGAAATGTGAAAAAGAATGCAAAATAATTTTGAATGATGAAGAAATGGAGGTTACTGAGTGTAAGTACCTTGGATTAGTTATGTGTAAGCATGGGGGTATGGAAGGAGAGACAAGAGAAAGGGCATTGCAAGGCAGGAGGGTGGTGGGGTCTTTGGGACGTATCATGAATGGCAGAAGTGTAAGCATGGAGGTAACGAGGGATTTGAGAAATACAGTAATAGTACCAACCCTCACATATGCTAGTGAAACATGAAAGTCAATAGGTCTAGAATGCAGGCAGTGGAAAGGAGTTTTTTGAGAAGTGCATGTGGTGTGACTAGAATGGATGGAATGAGTAATGAAAGTGTGCATGAGCGTTTTGGAATAGGTCATGGGGGTGAGGGGAAGAAGTGAAGGGACAGACTTTAAAGTGGTTTGGTCACATGGAGAACAGCCTCCAGTGAAATGGAGATATAGGGTGCAAGGGTACGTTAGGGAGAGGGGTGAAAGATCCTTGAAACTTTGAGAAGGCAAGGGAGTGTCTGGAAAGAGATGGAAACTCGTCTGCCGTGGCCATCCCCTGGTGGGAGCTCATCCCTTTACCGTCCAAATAAATCCTTTATGCAAGAGTTAACCAGCAGCATCTTCACTCTTTCAGCCCTTACACTGGTAAACTCTGGAACAATCTTCCTTCATCTGTATTTCCTCCTGCCTACAACAAACTATTTCAAGGAGAATATCGATCAGGCCATCTCCACAAATTGTCCTCTCTTTTGGCCACTCCTCTGAACTCTATTGGAGCAGTGCTTTGTATTTTGCTTTTATGTTTTTGTGCCCTTGCCCTCGAGCTGTTTCCTTTGCTTAACCCGTACAGTGTTTAGTATATATATATATATATATATATATATATATATATATATATATATATATATATATATATATATATATATATATATATATATATATATATGCGTACCTCTTAGGGAAGTGTTTAGTACGTATATATACGCTTGCTCTTTTGAGCAATTTTACAACCTTTATTTTTATTTGTGTATGTAACATTGTTCATTGACAGTAAAAAGGAATATTTTTAAAAGTTTTTTGTGTTTCTAAAGAGATTCGAAATGGCCTTTCTGGACACGTGTACGCATTCCAGCAAGTCATTATACAAGAAGGTATGTTACTTTCTTGTAGGTAATAAGAAATCATAATTATAGGAAAGAGTAATCACACATTACGCAGTGATCCACATGCTTTTAATATGATTAACCCGTGGTATGAACAGTACAGTTTCAGTTAGCACAACAGTCATTACAGTGCATAGGATAAGTAATTACAGTCATAAACACAGGAATATAATCACACAAGTCAATCATATGCTTTTAATATTATTAAGGGGTCGTTGTGCCTTTGCCGGTAAATTGACTACCTCACTGCTGGGGTTCATCAGAATGTTATTTCCTTGAAATGGGTTTTAGTTTTACCAGCAGTGAGCACCTTCCCATTCCTCCATAAACATTCCTCGTCAACCTGGTTCATCATTAATCAATATCCGCACTCCCTGGGCAAGAGTGCAGAATGTTGAGATACATGGGGTATGTGAGATGGACAAGTAGGTACCAAACTAGGTGATGAGAATGTTTGGTGTGGAGGTGGTGAACCTCTTGACCGAAGACGCTGAAGTTAGGGTTGACCGAAGATCTGCTGGGCAGCATGTTGGTAACCCTCCGCCACGTGTCCATGGCTGAAAACTCTCAGCGTCTTGCAATGGGAGTTAAGTCCTCTGGATCGCCACGTACGCACGCTGACCACTCGGCCACCGGTGCACCATACGCAAGCTGCAGGTGTAAGCTGTTATTAATTACAGATATTAACAATAATTGACATTTTATATAAAGTCAGATCAAGAAGGACGAGCATGTGGTCATTATGGTTTCTTGTTTTATTCTTATGCTCCGACTGTGAGTTCTGCACATTTACATATGCTCCGACTGTGAGTTCTGCACATTTACATATGAAAGCAATCTATTAATAACTGCAAGGTCTACATATATGCCTACCTATACTCAGGAAAAGAAGTTTCTAATAATTTCCTGCCTGACAACTTGACCAGGAACCTGTATGTTGTTTCTCACAGGCTGAACTGGTACTTCTTCTTGCACAAGATCACCAACATAGGGAATGCGACGATCCACACAGTAGTTGTGCAGGAGCATACAAGAAGTCACAATCTTGACAGTCTTCTCGGAGTCGTACTGCAAACTTCCTCCTGACTTGAGGATCCCAAACGTCCGTTCGACAACGCATCTTGTATTTCGATGACTCTGGTTGTATCTTTCCTCCCCAGGTGTTGTCGGGCGTACAACTGGGGTCATCAGGAATGGCTCCAGAGGAGACCCACTGTCTCCTGTGAAATGGAAAATTCATTATTTAATTATTCATTCAGCGTAGGAAAAATTTGAATATGGGTAGCTGTGCCTTGGTGTTGTCCATAATGCTAAAAAATTGCAGTGATATTTTGTAACTTTTGTACTGATGGTAACCCAGCTGTGGCTGGCTGCTTGTAATCACTAAGAAAGTTGTTGAACTGCCAGACCCTCATAATAATACCATTTACTGTTGACATCATGTAAAGACGAGCTTGGTGAGTAACATGATGTGGCATTGACAATGTAGTGTTATGTAAGGCAGTCTTACCACTATGAAATGCATGAAAACTATCTTAAAAATTTTAATGTCATATGCAGTTCTACTAAGAGTTGTGTTATCATAACAATATGACATGTCTGGAAGGTTAACATTCATTAACATGTAATCACAAGATAAAATATATAATTATTAGGTTTCTTTTATGCAGGCAAAAATCTGAACATGTAGGCATGTGGTACGAAAGCACAGGTAATTTGATAGAATTACATGGAATATTTAAGGAAACATTCCTATCAAAAGAGCATCTCCAAAATGACCAGCAAGGAACCGCTGCTTAAGGGCACAGTGGCTCCATATAAAGGAATCATGTGTGCTCCCTGGGTAATTGGCGTCGTAGCTGATGATCTTGTTGTTGGTGTCACACACAGCCTGTACATTTAGGGAGTGGAATTGTTTCCGGTTGACATGAATCTCTTCATTTTCCTCTGTGAAACACAGAAATAACCACATTACTAGAATGAAGTAGAACAACACCCTGCCACACCCTGCTCTTCCCAGCTTCAACACCCTGCCCTTCCCAGCCCCAGTGACTCTTGCTACGTTCAAACAACGCTATTCATATGCATGGAAGCTTTAAGAACTCCATAGGATTAAGAAATATTGATGAAAACAACCCACGCCACTGCCTCATGGGCCCAACCTTATTTCTCCATAACTAACCCACGCATCATCGTAATTGTCGTTCATGTGACTCTTGCCACCTTAATGTAAAGCTATACAAAGGTAGGAGCTCAAACACGTACCTTATATTGTATATAGAGGTAGATATGTGTATACCGAGTGTGGCCCATCCTAAGGCGGACCATGACGGGTGAGTGAAGAAGCTGGGCAGAAGGGGCGTGGGTGCCCGTGGTCCGCTCGCCCGGCTGGCTCACGAGTCACGAGCCCCACGCCTTGGCTTCCCGCCCGGTTACGTAGCTTGAGGCAGGTGAATAATTATTCCCATTGGTGTGTTCGACCGTCTCGACCTCGAATCATAATGGTCCTATAAAAATAATACCCCAAGTGCAATCTCTCCTTTATGATACTTGGTTTTAGCGCGGGGCAATTTTTATAAATACAAATTACCGAAGATTAGAATGGCAGACATGCAAAGAAAAAGAAACTGTGCAAATTGAGCATATTATTATTATTATTATTATTATTATTATTATTATTATTATTATTATAACTAAAAATAAAGGTAGTAGATTTCAAAGTAAAATATAGGTAATAAAGGTTAATGTACGTATACTATGACAAAAAAAAAAAAAAATCATGTTAAAAATGCACACAAAGGAAAAGCATGGTGCGAAGGTGATTCGTCCCCGGGTGAAATGTCCCGGCTGATTCACCCTCGGGTTATTCATCCCTGGAGGATTGGTCCCCAAGGGTGATTCGTTCCCTTGACTGTATTTTCGTCGCGTTAGTTACGAAACTCCATTACTACTCAGAAGAAGCCTACTAAAATCTCTGGAATAACTTTAAATTATGAGCCACGGCACGAAGGAAGCGAATCTTTTCATTCGGATCATATTTTTCAATGAGACTTTTGATGTTCTTAGTAACAGTTGTTGGCTTACATACTGATCCAGACTGTTCAAACTTAATCCTTTTCCCATTTGCAAAAACTTCTTCCTTTTTCAGTCCTTTGATAAGACACCGAAGGTTAGGGTGGGTTTGTGTTATATAACTTTGAAGGGCATTGTGGAAGCCCTCCAAGTTGTTGTTGGTGCGAGGTTTATCTCGAAGGGTTCTGTCACGCACATTCCAATCAGCAATTTTAAACCTGGGAACCATTATCATGCGGTTCTGACCACGACCTCTCTCTGAACCAATGTAACTTACAGCAAAGTAATCAATAAGTTCTTGAGGCAAATCATCATCATCAACAAGCTCTTCAAAACCAGCCACTACATCCTGTATTGGCAAGAAAGCTAAAGCAGGGAAACAACGTATTTTCAAAGCATCCTCATCCTCACGATGGTACCTTTGCCTCTCATTGCAGTCCACTACTTTTATGTAAATGTTCTGGCTTAAGTGGAAAAGACAAAAAGTTACAGAAGCATAACCGAAAGAGGCAATAAAGGCGTTGTAAGAAGCCAGTTCAAAATCTATCATCACATTTTGAGGATTCAGTTCAGGTTGCAGATCCTTAAGAATGGAGTAAACCCGAGTGTATGTTTCTTCAGTCTTGCTAGGAAGCAGTGCAAAGACTCGAGGAACACTAAATGTTCCGCCGTGACCATGAATGGTAAAGAGCTGCGCAAAGAATTTGGGACAACATTTGAAGGTTCCATTAAAACCCCAACTCTTATAGCGGACAAGATCCCTCAACCCCTGAGCAGAGGCAAAGACAAGAATACGATTATCATCCTCAATGCCAGAATCATGCTGCAAAAACATCTCACTCGACTCTTAACTTGGTGTACTCTTCAGGAATAACATAGCCAGTGCGAGTCTGGGGAACTGGAGGAGCTTGTTGAGCGTCCTGTCGCCACTGCCGCACGTATAGTGGCTCATAGTAGACGTGGACGGCACATGAGCCAGTGAATGTTCATCCAATTCTGACAAACGTTTGCCACCAAAGCATGAGAGGATTCTTGAATATTGCTTGGTTCCATCGGCGTTTTTCTTCTGTGCAGCGTAAATGAAGTTAAGATCATCAACAAGCTTTTCCCTGCCACGGCTTGATAGGATTGTATGCGGCATGTTGCTCTGCCTGTGGTGGTCCACGTATTGAAAAGTGAAAACAGAAAATCGAACCAATGAACGTTAGTCAAACTAACAACCTGATGTATCAAACCTTGATTCGAACAACACACTCATACAACATGACACACACACACACAAATCCATTGATGGTCGGATCTTGTCGCAGTAATGGAGTTTCGTAACTAACGCGACGAAAATACAGCCAAGCGAACGAATCACCCTAGGGGACAAATAACCCAAGGGTTCGAATCCTCCAGGGATGAATACCCCGGGGATGAATCAACCGGGACATTTCACCCAGGGACGAATCACCCTAGAACCTAAAAGTATATATATATATATATATATATATATATATATATATATATATATATATATATATATATATATATATATACAGGGTGATTCAATATTGTTCCACCAAACTTTGACGATCATTTCTTTTGTCGAAAAAAACACATTTTATTATGTGGCAATTTTCAGGGAAATGCGTTATTTAGGAGATAGGTGACTAATAAGAAAGGTAGCACTAATGAGTTTGGATATTGCATAACTGAAGGCAAAGGCGTTTCAGTAGTATTAAGTAAAAATGACATTTGATAGACTAGCGGCCATTCCTATTTATCCTGTAATAATGTTGTATCCTATCGGTCAATGAGCATATATTACAGTGTACTTGTCTTTTCTTGGCACAAATGTAGCAAGAAACAGCGCTGTTGGCAGTGCTGCATTAACGTCTCAAAGTACCATACGTAGCTCTAGCCAGCTGTCCGAACACATGAACATCTGTAGCAGTCACCGCTCGAATCGCGTGTTCCTTCCCCTCAGTGACACAAGAAAACGGGGTGCTGCAAAGAGAGACTAAGATTCTCAGTGTTTTCATGTAATGTCCATCGTCACTGTGTCTGTCAGTCTGTCTTGTCGCGTCTTCATCGTTAACTTTCCTTGTATTCGTTTACCTTTGACTGTCCGTCCACGTTCTCTTGTTGTCCACCGTTACACATTGTTATACACATACACCAACACTTAAATGTTAACCTACACAAACAACATTCACACAAACGCATACCCACACAAACACCTTTTTTTTGTGTTGTGTTTGTCTTAATGACTTGTTGTATTTTTGTGCAATAAAGCAACCCTAACGGATACTGAGTTTCATTATCCGTGAACCGATTAGCACTTAGAACACTCGCTACCACCAACAATTGGTGACCCTGGAGTGTTGCTATGGTTCAAGGTGGCTTATAGCCGGTGCCGTTTTAAGGGCACTCTCTCCTAGAGTGGAGGACCTGGGCAGGGTAACTTGGCCATTCGTCCGCCCTCTCCTGGGGCAAAAATCCTCACCTCCATTCGGGGTTCGTGGGGCTGAGCACTCAGGTCGGGAGAAACATTACGCCATAGGCGTAGTTGCCACCTTCAGGGTTTTCCCCCGCCCTCCCCTAGGCGCCTTCTGCGCCTTCCCCAGGCACCCTCAGTGCCTTCCCCAGGCACCCTCTGTGCCTTCCCCAGGCACCCTCTGTGCCTTCCCCAGGCACCCTCTGTGCCTTCCCCAGGCACCCTCTGTGCCTTCCCCAGGCACCCTCTGTGCGTGCGCCTCTTCCAGGCACCCTCTGTGCGCCTCTTCCAGGCACCCTCTGTGCGCCTCTTCCAGGCACCCTCTGTGCGCCTCTTCCAGGCACCCTCTGTGCGCCTCTTTCAGGTTCCCTCTGTGCGCCTCTTCTAGGCTCCCTCTGTGCGCCTCCTCCAGGCATCTTCAGCGCCGTTCAGGCATCTTTTGTGCCCCATGGTGCTTCTCCCGGCGTTCACCCACCCACCCCCACCCTTCCTCCTCCCTGCTTTTCTGCTGGTCCGGCGACTGAGACACGCACATCGTGTGACACACTACACAGACTCAGTGAACACTCAAACACAGTGCGACATATTACTGAGACACACAGTGCCACACACTCAGTGTACACGCCACACACAGACTCATTGTACACGCCATACAGACAGTGTATACGCCACCACACACCGCACTCAGTGTACACGCAAACACAGTGTGACACCCCACTGGGATTACTAGCTGCCCCTTGGATTAACCACCGCCTCCTGGATCTACCACCGCCCTCTTGGATTATCCTACACTTGTGGATCTATGTGTACAGTGCAGTGTGTCCAGCAACAGTTCAGTGCAGCAAGTCCCCAGCAACAGTTAGTGTCACAGTGTTCCCACTAAGTGTAGTGTTGTTTTACAGTGCTTTCTTGGACACTGGTTCACTCCCCGGGCCACTGAGGTCCCTAGCACGCGCCAGTGCCTATACTACACGCAGTTCATTCTACTCTCACGGACTGCCGTGGCTCCTGGCCCGTTGTACGCCAGCGCCCTTGCCAACACCGTTCAACTTCACCATGTCTGACGACGACAAATCTTCCGCTGCGGCGGCGGTGTCCTTCAAAGCGCCGCCCTTCTGCTCACACGACCCGTCCATATGGTTCTCGATTTTGGAGTGCGGATTCAAGACCGCCAAAATTACTAACAGCCTTACTCAGTACACTCACGCTGTTAGCCTCCTGCCCGCCGACGTCCTTCCACAAGTCTCTGACGTCATCGCCTCAGCCTACAACTCTGATCATGCCTATGAAGACCTGAAGACTGCCCTACTCCAATGCCTTCAGTCTTCTGTCGCCACCCGCCTCCGTGAACTCCTCTCCAAAGAAGAGTTGGGTAATGAGAAACCGACGGACCTCCTACGCCGCATGAAGCAGCTGCTCGGCGAAAAGTACCAGTCTTTCGACCCAGACTTGTTCAAACAGCTGTTTTACCAACGTCTGCCCCCTGCTGTCCAGCGCAGCCTCTTCAGCGTTAAGGACGACCTGAAGCCCGACGCCATTGCCAAGTTAGCAGACGAATTCATGGCAACTCTACCTGGACCGGTAACTTCCTCAGTGTCTTCCGTCGTCTCCGAAAGGACCACTCAATTTGACGAACTCGTCAAGCAAGTCTACCTGCTCGCGACGAAAGTCACCTCTCTTGAGGAGCGGCTCGATCGCCGCCGCTCTCGCTCCCCCACTCCTCACCGACGTCGGCGCCGCTCCCGTTCGAAAAGCCCAGGACTCTGCTGGTACCACAAACACTTCGGCGAGAAAGCTACGAGGTGTACCACCCGTGCACTTACAAGGCGTCAAACTCCAGGACGAGCACTAGTGCAGCATAGCGCTCGTCATCAACCCTCAGCGCTGCTCCACCTTCATGATTGCCGTTCCAACACAAAGTTCCTGATTGACACCGGCGCTGATGTCAGTATAATCCCAGCAACCGCCAGTCAGCGAACTCTACCTCCACTCTTGCACCTGTACGCCGCCAACGGTACCAAAATACCTGTCTACTCGCGACACACCATGCAAGTGGGCCTTTACCTACGACGTTGCTTCGAATGGACCTTCTACGTCGGGAACGTCTCGCAGGCAATCCTCGGAGCTGACTTCCTAAGGCACTTCAACCTCTTAGTCGACGTCAAAGGACGGAGGTTGGTTGACCCGCTCACTTCCATCTTCTCCAATGCTCAACCAGCACCAGGTGACAGCTCGCAACTTGCCGTCGTTCACAAGGACCACCAGTTCGCCGCCCTGCTCAAGTCCTTTCCCACGCTGACACAGCCCTATTCAGCCAGCCTGCCCGTCAAGCACCACGTTACGCATCACATAGAGACTACAGGACCTCCAGTACACGCCAAGGCCCGTCGCTTAGCTCCTGAACGCTACCGTCAAGCCAAGGCCGAGTTCGAGTCCCTGTTGCGTCAAGGTATTGTACGGCCCAGTAGCAGCAACTGGTCATCAGCCCTCCACGTCGTCCCCAAGAAGAACGGCGACATACGTCCCTGTGGAGACTACCGAGCCCTTAACTCGCGCACTAAGATGGACAGATACCCGGTGCCAAACATCCAGGAATTCTCGTCTCAACTTGCTGGTTCCACCATCTTTTCACGTGTGGACCTCGTCAAGGCCTTTCACCAGATTCCAGTCCATCCTGACGACATACCGAAGACTGCCGTCATCACGCCCTTCGGTCTCTTTGAATACGTCAGGATGCCGTTTGGACTCATGAATGCGGCCCAGACCTTTCAACGCTTCATCGACGAAGTTCTCCGCGGCTTACCCTTCTGCTTCGCCTACATAGACGATCTACTCATCGCTAGCCCGGATGAAGCCTCTCACAAACAGCACCTTCACCAAGTCCTCACCCGCTTGCAAGACTACGGAGTACAGATCAACGTGGACAAGTCTGAGTTCGGTGTTACTTCTCACCTTCCTTGGCCACACTGTTACTCCAGAGGGCATCGCTCCACTCAACTCAAGGACTGAAGCCATCCAGCAGTTCCCGAAGCCGTCCACCCAGCGCCAACTCAAGGAATTCCTGGGTATGGTTAACTTCTACAACCGCTTCGTCCCACACTGCTCTCTCATGCTCCAGCCCCTCTACGCCATGGTGAAGCCCTGCAAGCGTGGCCAGTCTGTCACTCTCGCCTGGACTCCGAACGCTGACGCCGCCTTTCTCGCTGCTAAGAAGGCTCTCAGCGACACAGTCATGTTGTCCTTCCCTGCCCATGACGCGGAGATCTCGATTGCAACAGACGCCTCCGACACTGGGACTGGTGCTGTCCTTCAACAGTTCGTCGACAACGCCTGGAAGCCGATCGCCTTCTTCTCCCGTAAGCTCTCCAAGTCTGAAGCCAAGTACAGCGCTTACGACCGGGAACTTCTCGCCATCTTCAAGGCTGTCAAACGTTTCCGCTACTTCATTGAAGGCCGGCGTTTCCACGTGTTCACCGACCACAAGACCCTCACTACAACTTTCCTGAGGAACAAAGACTCTTATACACCACGTCAACTCCGCCACATGGACTACATCTCGCAGTTCACCACTGACATCCGGTATATCAAAGGTGCAGACAACGCTCCAGCTGACGCCCTCTCCCGCAACATTACCGCTGTGACGTCCTCTTCACTTGATTACGCCGCCATAGCCGCCGATCAGTCCGGCGACGCAGAGCTGGAGAGGCTTCTGAACAACCCGGCGCTTAAAGTGAAGAAAATTACACTCCCAGGCACCAAGGTCACTCTCTACGCTGACGTCTCTACGGCCACCATCCGTCCCTACCTGCCACAGCGACACCGCTACCAGGCCTTCCGTCAGCTTCACGACCTCTCTCATCCTGGCATTCGAGCCTCGCAGCGCTTGATGACGTCCCGCTTCATTTGGGAGGGAATTAACAAAGACGTCAGACTATGGACCAAAACCTGCACTGACTGCCAAGCCTCCAAGGTGACGCGACACACACTCTCCACCCGGCACCATCACGCCCGTCACGGAGAGGTTCGACCATGTCCACATCGACCTTGTTGGTCCCCTGCCGCCCTCCGCAGGCCACCGCTACATCCTCACCTGCGTGGATCGTTTCACACGCTGGCCTGAGGCCGCCCCATCGCTGACATCACTACGGACGCCGTCGCCCACGCCTTCATTGCTACTTGGGTCTCCAGGTTCGGCGTCCTCTCAGCCTCACCTCAGACCGCGGCGGCCAGTTCGAGGCTAACGTGGAACAAAGTCATGACCCTCCTTGGCATCCGCCGCTACAGAACGTCAAGTTACCACCCGCAGGCTAACGGCATGGTCAAGCGCTTCCATCGGCAGCTGAAATCCTCCCTCATGGCATCCACCCAACGCGACAACTGGTCCCTGGCTCTTCCCTTGGTCCTCCTCGGCATCAGGTCCTCCCTGAAGGAAGACCTGCACCACTCCTCGGCTGAACTAGTGTACGGCACCAACCTCCGGCTCCCAGGCGAACTTCTGGCGCCCACACCTGACACCGCCCCCTGCGGCGTCCAGGACTTCGCCGCCCGCCTCAAAGGTGCCATGAGGAGCCTCCAGCCGGTGCAGCCTCGCTCTTCCCCGAAGAAGACCTTCGTCAACCAGGACCTCGACACCTGCACCCACGTCTTCGTGCGCGTGGATGCCGTTCGGCGGCCCTTGCAGCAGCCCTACCAAGGACCCTACCGCGTCCTGAGACGGACCAGAAAGACTGTCACGATAGACAGACTGGGTTCTCAGGACGCGGTCTCCGTAGACAGGGTCAAGCCGGCTTACCTACTGGCCCCAGACCAGGCGCCCCATCTCTCCGTCGCCGAAACAACACCATCTGCACCACTCCGCACCAGGAAGATATCGTTCCTTCTATGAAGTCACTGGGGGGGAATATCTGTAGCAGTCACCGCTCGAATCGCGTGTTCCTTCCCCTCAGTGACACAAGAAAACGGGGTGCTGCAAAGAGAGACTAAGATTCTCAGTGTTTTCATGTAATGTCCATCGTCACTGTGTCTGTCAGTCTGTCTTGTCGCGTCTTCATCGTTAACTTTCCTTGTATTCGTTTACCTTTGACTGTCCGTCCACGTTCTCTTGTTGTCCACCGTTACACATTGTTATACACATACACCAACACTTAAATGTTAACCTACACAAACAACATTCACACAAACGCATACCCACACAAACACCTTTTTTTTGTGTTGTGTTTGTCTTAATGACTTGTTGTATTTTTGTGCAATAAAGCAACCCTAACGGATACTGAGTTTCATTATCCGTGAACCGATTAGCACTTAGAACACTCGCTACCACCAACACATCTGCCTTACCCTGGTCCACGTATGTAGTTATTCTGATCGCTTTGTACACCTTGGACATGGGGTCAGTATCATACGTTTGGGAATTTCTTACGTATGGTATGTTGGTGTAATCATACATTTTATAATGCAACTCTTCTTCATCAGTAGCAGCTGAAAAGACTCAGTGTCTCATTGAGAGTAGCAACTGAAGTTTCATCGACGAGGTTTGTTTAGGTTTCGAAGCTTCAGTTAATTTGACTCCAAGCAGTACTGAAATCGTGGGTGGTATGCAGCCCTGATGTCAATCCATCCTCTGGCCCCCGTTCAGGTAAGTGAATTGTGAACTTCGGCTGAAATTAGTTCATAATGTATTTGATAGACATTGTGCCTAAAGGTGTTATAAGAGTACATGGCAATACATAGGTTAAAATACTCTTAAAATACTATTAAATGCCGTTTTGAAACTTGGCAAACATTAAATGTGGTATTACCAGTACTGCATTATTTTTTTTTAATACGTATCACCTGCTTCGTGAATGATTGAAGTACAGACAACAAAGATCAAGTCGGTAAATACCCCAGAGTTATAAATAATACACTGCATGACTCATGGTATTCATTTCTTTTAGATGGCGGAGTGACAACAGTTTTCGACTGATTACCAGGAAACCCTTCACTGTTGGTCACCATATTTGTTCCCCTGTCAGTGCTAGTACGTATTACATTTCGTTTTGTATTGTTTGAATTACTTAGCATATTATAGGTATGATGTTATGTAATGTGTGGGAGGTTCAACACATGCAGCTCTTTTGAACAGAGGATTCAGAGGCTTTTCGTCTCATCAGATCCCTCCTCTTACTAGCTGTCTTCTACCTCTCAAGTTTCACCTCAATGTTGCTTCTCTCTCAATCTTCTATCGCTATTTTAATGCTAACTGCACTTCTGAACTTGCTAACTGCATGCCTCCTCCTCCCACGGCCTCGCTATACACGTCTTGCAACACAAGCTCACTCCTATACTGTCCAAACCCTTTATGCAAGAATGAACCAGTACCTTCTCTCTTTCTTCCCTTTCACTGGTAAACTTTGGAGCAGCCTTCCTGCTTCTGTATTTCCTCCTGTCTACGACTTGAGTGCCTTCACGAGGGGAATATTAAAACAACTCTGTAACCAAAATACATACTATATCTTTCTTTATGACTTGACTCTCACTTTAGGGAGCAGCGAGTAGCGAGCTTTTTTCTACCTTTTGTTTTTGCCCTTCAGCTGCATCCTTAGATATAAAAAAGACAAAGTTTTATAATCAAAGTACAAATACCTTGGTGCCAGTACTTGAGTATAATTATCTCTTGATACCCGTAGGTGATTAGTAATGTTATAAGGATGGATTAAGACATAAGTTTGATATGCCTAGTTCAGTATTTATTGTTACTACCGCCAAGGAGGTAATAGTAATTTTATCGGCGTCAGTGTATGATTATTTAATCGTATTTGTTTGTTTCTTCACAACATAACTCAAACATTTAGGATTATTTTGATAAGATGTTCCAGAGGTCGGAAATGATATGTAATTTGATCGGTGTTAGTGTGTGTTCGTTTATTTGTTTCTGCACAACATAACTCAAATATTTGCGAATATTTTTATAAAATGTTCGAGAGGTCGGAAATAGTCTGTAATTTTATCGGCGTTAGTGCGTGCTCGTTTATTCGTTGATTTCTTCACAGTATAACTGAAATATTTAGGAATTTTATGATGAAATGTTCGAGAGGTCGGAAATGGTCTATGAAATCATCAAATTTTGAGTTATCCTGATGATCACCTGGAACCAGCAATTTTCCTAAATTAATCTTAGAAGGAGGTCAAGACACGCCAATAGTGAAAAACAAGGTTACAACATGACCCCAGAACTGACGTAACATAATTAATTCCAGGCTGCTCATTGCGAACTATGAATGTCATTGCGGAGATCTACGCTTTCAGATTTTTTTTTTTTTTACGTTAGTTTGTAATGTGGTTTCCGTATTTGCCTTCACAGGTATTAAGAATGGAGCAATACACCTTCGAAGAACAGGCAGATATGCATATGACGTATGGTGCAGCACGTGGGAATGGTAGAGCAGCACAGCGGTTGTATGCAGCACAGTTCCCATTCCGACGTCACCCACATTATTCAACATTTGCTGCCATTCACAGACGACTTAGGGATTCTGGAAGATTCCGCCCCACCAGGTCCGACGTAGGTAGACCTCGGCATACTCGTACAGCACGTAATGAGGAGGAGGTGTTGGAGGCTGTTGCTACTAATCCTCGGACTAGCACTCGTGCAGTTGCGTATGAGGTAGGGATTAGTCAGGCATCAGTGTGGCGAACGGTACATGAGCAGCTACTTCATCCGTACCATATTCAGAGGGTGCAGGCATTAACTCCAGCCGATTTTCAAAGACGTAGAGAGTTCAGTCAGTGGTACATAAATCAAACCTCAGACGATGGTGCATTTAGTAGTTTAGTATTGTTCACTGATGAAACAACTTTCACTAGGACAGGAATGTTTAATACACATAATATGCATTATTGGGATGAGGAGAACACACATCACTTGAGAAAGCACATCAACAAAGGTTTTCTGTTAATGTGTGGTGTGGAATCCTTGGAGATAATTTATTAGGTCCTTATGTACTTCATGGCCGTTTGACTGGAGAAACTTATCTGCACTTCTTGGAGAACATTTTGCCATGCTTGCTCGAAGATGTACCCCTAACAACACGAAGAGCAATATGGTTTATGCATGATGGAGCCCCTGCTCATAATAGTCATATTGTTCAAGATCACTTAAATCGGACATTTCATGGTAGGCTGATCGCAAATAGGGGGCCCATTTCATGGCCACCACGCTCCCCAGATTTAAACCCATTAGATTTTTACCTTTGGGGTCAACTGAAAACCATTGTGTACGCAACACCAGTTGACAGACAGGAAGACCTACTTCCTCGAATTCAGGCTGGCTGCGATCACATTCGCAATCTTATGCCTCGTGTTCTGGGACGTGTTCGGAATTCCATGATCCGCCGTTGTAATCTCTGTATTGAGGTAGGGGGCAATCACATTGAACATCTATTGTAGATGTTCTGGGTTCTGTTTATTTATCCTAATGAACATAGGATATTCTCATTAATCCTGAATAATACATATCGCCATGTTTTATTGTTTAACGTGATATACAGAAAACTACATAATGTATGTACAAACTGAATAATTGAATGTACCTGTGTTTTTTGTTAAATTTTTTCATGTTCAGTCTTGATAAGTAGGGTGGATCTGTACTGTCTAAACTTGGAAGCAGTTTACTTATTGCCTGTAAAATAAACATGTTACTCTACTGTTTTCTTTTCTCTATATGAATTATTCACAGTAGGCCCAAACATCAACCGTATGTTTTATTTGAAGTAGGCACATGGTGGATCGGTTTAGTATTTGTCAGTGGCGGCTCGTATAGTTTGAGTGCTGCAGAACAGCAGCACAACCTATTTTTTCTCTCGATAATAGTCGATACGTATATCTGTTAAA